>NW_020537646.1:28213661-28275501 GCF_003426905.1 Ctenocephalides felis
TGTTTTATATAGGAGAATGCGATTTTGAAAAGATTATATGTGGAAAATGTAGTTAATTATCTTTGTTATTTTGCTTTAAATAAAATTATAAATTTTATTGTTAGTTCATTTATAAAAATCTGTTAAGTTTTGTTTCAACTTGAGAGTAATTGCTTTAAAGTATAACGCTCATTATAATTATGCTAATAAATTAGCACATAGGTTAATAATTGATAAATCGCATACAATAACAGTTTTAATAAACAAATCAAATAAATATAGATACAGATCAATTTTATGGCAATGCCATGTTACGCTCCAACTTTCATACATTATGCTACTGAATCATACTGAATACTGTCAAAATGCCATGTATTTGCTGTGCATTCCGGTATTTCATACATAAACTGGCCAATCATGGCCTTATACAGATGGTATAATACTATTATACTGCGGCGAGAGATTTTTGGTTTATTCGAATTTAGCTTAGCTTTGTTTTAACAGCATAGTCTTGCAACCACATGTTTTGTTCGATACCTAATTTGGCCAGTTTGATATCAAGCAGCTATGTATCAGTAACCATTTGATGTTACAAATCTAAAATATGAATTTAAGTAAAAATAGCTTTTTGGACTATATTTAAATTCTTCTTTTCTCATGACAGCTAACAGGCAAAACAAATATCTTATCAATATCTATTGATAGAGCAGGGTTATTATAACAAGTAATATTATCACTTAGTTCACGTTTATATTAGAATGTCTAGAATGTTATAATAACGATGAATAGAAATAAAACTAAACTTCTAGATCTTTGAATATGAATAACTATTTTAAATAATTATTGCAAAGAAATCTACAAAAATGTCTTTTTACAGATGTTATAGTGCTAATACAAAGACGCAAGAGATTTTTGGTTTTATCCTATATCTCGGTTTTGATTCTCCTATATTATTTATATTCACACTGATGAAGGTTCAAATCATAGTATCAAATCATTTAACTTTCACATTTATTTAAGCAATTCTTAAATAAAAGGAGTAAAATAACTAGTTGAAAGTGGCATTTAGCCTTTTCTCAGTCCTAGTGTAATAATTCACTCAATCGACAAATTGAAATTTACATATTTTGTTTTAAATTGAAACGGTTTATTTTGAAAATAAAGTTATTGCTTTCAATTAAATCTAAACATTGCAATTTTTAATAGAATTTTGCCAAACATTTAAAGCATTTAAATTATATGCAATTATATCAATTATATTGCACAGGGACGAGCTTGTCTGCCTTAAAATTGCAGCTTATTATTATTTTAAATTTTAATGAATTGATAATGTTTGACTCATCATATCACAAAAGCATCTTTTAACACAAATTGAGCGTAAAATTTTAGTATGTTGTTTAAGGCATCAAAAATTTTTTCAACAGTTAATTAACATAACAGAACAGAACATAAAAGTTAATAATTAATATAGCTCAAACAATATTTTTACTGTAAATATAGTAAAGACTATTTTGCGTGCCTACATAAAACCTCTGTCGCAGGTTTTTAATATCAACTTCATAGTATTCTCATTATTGTGTAATATGATATTAAATTACATTTTCCATTATATTTTACTTTATTTATTTCGCTTCCCTTTGCTCGGTATTGTAAAATAAGAACAACTTAAACATTTGACATTCTGTCGTTCGGTACAAGAGCGACATCTTGGAAACAACATGACTCGCTGTTCATTTCTCAAATCCGGTTTCCGGGTGACATGTTTGAGATATGCCGTTCACGGTATAAGGTTCCTTTTTGGAATATATATTTTGATGTTCATCCTATAATTTTATACTTAGTCAAAATCGACATTGTATTCACTTATTTTGGAAATTGAGGTATTATAAAAATTTGATTTTTCTTTAGGAAACTTGGAAAAACTATACCGATAAGCCTAAATAATCGTCATAAATGAATTGAGATCTAGCTACTTTTGAAATTGTGACCACAGAATTTTGAAATCTTGTACGGACCATTATTTAAACTTTCTTGATTCTTTATAATTAAATCACTTTCTGTAAGCCTATAATATTTAAGCTGGCTGGATAAAATTTGTTAATGCCAAAGCAACGGATCGTCCGAATTTAACCAAAAACTAACCAGGATGATTCCTAACTATTGACTCAACAGCAATTGAAGCTGTTGATTGATTTCTGGCTAGAACTTGGACGTAAATTTTTGAGATGTGTACAGACTGTAACTATTTGAAGGTACTGTGATTAAAGTATTATGAAAACGCATTTTAACATAATTCTAACATATGCGAAACTACATAACCCAAAACGAAGTGTTTGTATAGCAAAAAATCGTACATACATTGCAATGCCGTTATGTAGTTGAATGAAGCAACCTTCAGCAAACCAACCAATGTTTTGTGTATATATACATATACGTATACATATATATATATATATATATATATATAAATATATATATATATATATATATATATATATATTAATTCAATGAGAGGTAAGGTTGAACAAAAATATTTTAGATGAATTATGAAATATTTAAAACATGAAAATACGTGAAAAATTTGTAATCACTACTATAAATTTACAATATCAATAAAGTTACATTTAGTAATTTTGGTTGATAAATTTGAAAACCTTAATATACCGCCTTACATTTTTGCCAAATCTCAAATTTTTCAAGCATTTGATGTGGTTTATCTCTAATATTAACAGAGGGACAAAGAAATATTTATTATACTTACTACTTCTCGGTGTTATATTTTTATAAATATAAGAATGCCAAAGCCAGTGTTTTTTTTTCAAATATTGAACTTCATTTTGAGCAATTGAGTAAGTAATAGGTAGAAGCCTTCTCTCCATATGCCAGTTTTCAGTTTCCAGTTTGATTTAGCATTTTTCAGTTGGTGATATTTCTAATAGGCTTCATAGAATACATTTTTTTTTTAACAGCAATCAGAACCTTACGTACTATGAGCTGTTGAGCTGAAACTTATCCTTAGTTCGTATTTATTTTAGATGGTAACCCAATGGTTAATCCATCCATATTTGATGATTTTGTTATTAGAATTAATCTAATAGGGCTGACATTTTTTATTGGTGCAGCAATGCCGGGCTATTTTCACTTGGAAACATATTGCTATCTATATTTCCAAGTGAAAATTGTTGTCACTGCTGTCTGACAACAGGCTGCTCGAAATGGGTATCGAACCTGGGACCTCTGAAACAAGTCCCGTCGCACTTAACCGCTTACCTACGGGCGAGTCCTGAATACATATAATTACGTAATTATTATTCTTATTGAGGAAGGTCACTAGATTTCCCGTGTTGAATTCTCACAATACCTTAGTTTTCTAAATATCAAGTTTTGTATTGAATATGGCTTGAATTATTAAATTCTACCAATAATATGCTACATTATATATTAATAAAACCAATTTCTGCCTTTTAAGCAATAATTTTTTCACTACTTTATTAATGCAACAACAAAAAAATATTTCAAATTTCAGAATCAAAAGCTATATTTGTCAAATAACTTTATTAAATATTTAATTTTATTAATTTCATGCTCTGACATCAACAATCATTTACGTTTTATCTGGGTTACTGTTACTACCATTTAAAAATCTCGCCATCTAAACACTTCTTAAAAAGCACTCCTGTAGTGTATTCACGGATGACCATAAATTTATTTGGTTGAAAGCAATTTTCTTGAACGAGGCAACTTGCGCGAAAAAACGTCCGTTTTTTTCTCTTCATTTTGTACAACTCTTGCCATGTACATAACTCACGTTTTAATCAGGCCCAGGTTAATTGCCGAATTAATTGTTGTTAATAAGCTGTTGACTAGATCACGAACTAGAAAGCCCGCTTTTAAATGAGCAACTCAATGTGGGCTGTGAAATATGCGTTTTTTATTACACGAGATATCAGTGCTGGCAAAGGTTAAATTAAAATTGAAAGAAAAATTACTTTTATACGTATTACGCTACGCTTTACATCAACATTTTACTTTATTATTATTATTGCTTCTTTAATAATATTATACACACTGGATATATATGAGTTTAGACAGCTTGTGTCTTTCATCATGTTTTTTGAAAAAATAAATACTTGTTGCTTGTTTATAGTAGCAATTCAAATTAAAAATTGCGTTGATGATAATATTTGTCAAATTCCTAATTTTTTAACAATTTATGATTGATTGATATTAATCATAGCAGAAATGTCAAACTAACAATAAGTGTCATTATAAAATCATTTAGTTAAAGTAACGAAACATTTCATCAATGACCTAAATGTATGCTTTTCGAGCATACTCAATTATATATTCAGTTTTTTTTTAAAAAGTATTCGTCAAAATTGAAAATTGTTTTTGTATTTTATCTCTTTGTTTTAAATAATATATTTTCGAAACGTTTGTAGTTTTAACTTAATTAAAGTTTAATTCTTGCAATAACTGTATAAAATGTTACCTACCAAAATTAAATTTATGTTAATTAGTAATTTTCCATTAGTCACTATTGAAATAATTAAATTATGAAAATATCATATGTATAAATTTCCCTTCTAAATAAATGGCCATATCAATTTTTTTAGCGATTTTTTTTCGATTTTAATTGTTAATTTTTATAAACAATATAACAAATATATGAGCACTAATCATTTATGAATTAAAATTTCAGCACTATCAAGAAAATGTGATTTGGGTATCTATTTTATATACTTTTTTATTTCTTTTGCAAATAAAAAGTCTATTATTAAATGAAACTGAGTTAGGTTTAATTTTTTTTATTAAATCTAGCTTTTTTGATTCATCTGGAAAACTGGCTAAAAACAATAAATATTTGAAATGAAAACAAATCAAAACATAACATTTGCCAATATGGTTCAAAATTGTCCAGATGTGTACCTTTTTTAATTTAAAATCTTATGATACTGACATTCAATAATTGCTTTGTTATGATTATGAGAATATGGTTATTAAAGGCTGTCTAATAGTTGCTCTTCTTCTATTTTAGTTTTTTCTTAAACATAATTAATTAGTTTTCTAATAGATTTTTATTGGAATTCCCCAAAAAGCTAATTTCTACTAGATATCAAATTTTGCTGGAAAATATAGAATTCTATTATGATATCACTACTCCTGGATAACTAGCATTTTGAACAGAGTTTCAAACCGGTACTAATATTTTCTAACCACGTTATTTATCTTAAACTAATGAATAGAATATATATAAATATATATATATATATATATATATATATATATATATATATACATAATTCTTAGAAATATCGCTATTGAATAAGGGCCACGATTTCAAAGTTTTCTGATATCTGTTAATATTTTTATTATGAATAATTTTATGTTCAATTACCTTGAGTCTAACTTTTAGTTATTTTTTTACGTTTGCGTGTCGATAATTCCTGTTTTCAAAATTACTCTACTACCGGTAATTATACCGAATTATATGTCTCTATGCATATTAATTTTGTTCGTATCTGTAATTGAACATCGCGGGAATAATATGACTATGAGGCTTTGTGTGGATATGGAGAAGCCATAACTCTTATAATAGAATATTATTAATAGATGTAATTATTTTGAGAACTGTATTATGATCGTTATAACTGTATTACGAAAAATAATATAAATATATAGCCTGGAGAGTGTTTTGCTTTGCAGAAAAAATTATATTCCACTCAATATTAAAATTGTGGTTTTGAAAATACATAATAGCATCAGATACATAATTAAATAAAGTACGTAATTTTCGCATTTCTCAGATACGACTGTATCAAATATAATCTCATTTTTCTAAGCAATAATTGATGTACTCCGATTAGATTTAATTATTAAAATCTATATTATATTTCTCAAAATGAAGTCAATTGTACACAAAATAGACACATATACCGTAAATTATTGTTCAAATACATATATTTGCAATAATAATTTTGATCTTTGATTATATAACGAGTAAATATATAATGTTTATAATATTTTTTGTGTGTATTTTCATAGTTTGCGCTGATTAGGATCGAAATCTTCTTAAAATTAATGCAATTACCTTGGTATATGCTGAAGATATTTTTGCTTCAATTAAATATGTCTAGTTTTTTTGTCATAATACAATATTTTTAAATGTTAGATATCTGAAGAGTTTATTTATTTGGTTATAGTTAATTTGTTTTCAATTTCAAATAAGATATCTAAATATATTTAATTTCTTTACTATATTTATATCGTAACTATCGTACTAGTTTTTAGTGCTTATTGAAAAATATTTTTCTCAAGAACAGTTTGGAATAATCATATTTTTCATATCACTCTTTTTAAAATATATCAGTAGCATTAATTGAAACAAAATTATTTTCATAATTTATCAATTACTGTGGAAATTAATTTCAACGTTGCAAGTTTGTTTCAACAGATGGTAGTTTGTTTCGAAGATGTATGGTATTTTACCTTCTGTGATAATTAAAAACAAGCTTTTAAAGATTAATTTTCTATAATCACATTATGGAGTAGATATATAATCATATTGATGTTATTAAAAATAATTAATGCATGTAAATTGGGCATCATAATTTTTTGGTTTAGTTCTTTATCCATTCTAGTAATGTTTGATTCAATTAATATTTTGAATATCGATCATTTTCATTAATCTTTCTCTACAATGTGATATTAGTTACAATTTGCCTCAGGCTTTACCCTGATAAAATTATATAGATCTTGTATATAGATGTACGACTAATGAAATTATTTTGATATACTTCAATACTCTTCATACAGAATACCAATAATAAAACCTAATATGGGTCATTCTTTTACAAACCGGACACTAATTAACCTTGATATTTTAGAATTGTCTGAAAATTTGTTTACAGATATTATTCATAAAATCATTTGACACGTATTTCAGGATTTTGCTGAAAAAAAATTTTTTACGTAAATATTTACTATTGAAATATGGATTTTTTTCTCAATTTTTATGAACATCATCTGCGGTAAATTATATATCTCCGAATGTGCTGATCCGATCAGTATTATTTTTTTTTATTACGCTCATATTGAAGTGAACTTTGTAATGATTAAAAATTTTTTTTTGTTTTTGCAATTTTCTTAACAATAACAACCCTTAAATATTTACAAAGGTTTTACTCGGCCTTTACCCGAATTGAATCGATCCAAAAAAAACATATATTTTCTTGTTTTCTCTGCAACAAAATTCTTTTTACAATTTGTTGGAGGATTTGTTACATCGAAAGATATTAAATATTTTCAAGCGCGAGCCGCGCTTTTCACGTCGTGGACCTCAAAGACTTGTACTTATTTGTCGCTTTCGAATGACAATCATATTGTTTTTCGGTTGAAAAATATTTTATAATTTCGCTTCTGGCGAAAAATGAACATATAGTCGAAAAAAAAACATTAGGGGAGAGCGGAGCTTAAAAGTTCGTGGGTAAAAAGATCCACAGCCAATATCTCAATAACAAGTAAAGTTAGAAATTTTTTTACAACAATATTTGATTGTAGAGGAATATTTAAGTTGGCTTCAACCCTTTCTGATATAATCGCTATTAAAGCTTACATGTGGGTGGGGTAAACAGACTCAACCCCACCTTCATACTGGCCTAGGTGTAAATAATAAGGAAATAGAAAATAAAAAATTAAATTAAGTTAGAAAAAAGCTATTTTACAATAGATATATTGATATATATATATATATATATATATAAATATATATATATATATATATAATTATATATAAATTAATAGTTAATTACTCTCTTGATAAATATTTCTGACAAAGCATCAGATCAAAGGCATATCTGGTATTTTCTTTATAAAAAATACGACTAAAATTTTTATTTCACATTGGCTATATAATTCAGCAATTATTACGTAAAATTCTATTAAAATTAAAAATAAGTCGATCCCTTTTTATCCAGGCTATGGAGTAAAGACGGAAAATAACGAATTTAAAAAAGTGACTAAAAACATTTTTTTATTATTAGAAAAATCTAATTGAACAATCCGTCTACATTCAAATATTGTTGTTAAAAATTTCTAACTTTACTTGTTATTGAGATATTGGCTGTGGATCTTTTTACCCACGAACTTTTAAGCTCCGCTCTCCCCTAATGTTTTTTTTTCGACTATATGTTCATTTTTCGCCAGAAGCGAAATTATAAAATATTTTTCAACTGAAAAACAATATGATTGTCATTCGAAAGCGACAAATAAGTACAAGTCTTTAGGTCCACGACGTGAAAAGCGCGGCTCGCGCTTGAAAATATTTAATATCTTTCGATGTAACAAATCCTCCAACAAATTGTAAAAAGAATTTTTGTTGCAGAGAAAACAAGAAATATATGTTTTTTTTTGGATCGATTCAATTCGGGTAAAGGCCGAGTAAAACCTTTGTAAATATTTAAGGGTTGTTATTGTTAAGAAAATTGCAAAAACAAAAAAAAATTTTAATCATTACAAAGTTCACTTCAATATGAGTGTAATAAAAAAAATAATACTGATCGGATCAGCACATTCGGAGATATATATTTACCGCAGATGATGTTCATAGAAATTGAGCAAAAAATCCATATTTCAATAGTAAATATTTACGTAAAAAAATTTTTTTCAGCAAAATCCTGAAATACGTGTCAAATGATTTTATGAATAGTATCTGTAAACAAATTTTCAGACAATTCTAAAATATCAAGGTTAATTAGTGTCCGGTTTGTAAAAGAATGACCCATATATTTTTAACTTCCTGTAGGGTAAGTTATTGTAATCGTCCAAAAATCGAAATTGAAAATTTTTACATTTCTTCACGTTTTAAAATTTCTGATCATTTTGGAATCCTCAGAAAAAATGGATGTGTGTATATGTATGTTATGTGTGGATACAATTTTTCGTCCACGTTTTTGGGCGCACGGATCAACCGATTTGAATGGTTCAAAAAGCATTCGATTCCTATTGATAGAGAGATGTGCTGATTAGTTTTTGGCAAATGCAGAAAATACAAATCAAGTTTTTGAGAGAACGGAGTATCCGATTTGAATGATCTAAAAAACATTCAATTTGTAATGATTGGGAGAAGAGGTGATCAGTTTTCGGCAAAGACAGGTTCAGCCATTTCGGAGACACAGAGCTAAATTTGCAAAAAATAGCAGTTTTTGAATGAACTAAGCGTCCGATTCGAATGATTCAAAAAACTTTCAGCTTGTTTTAAACAATAATGCTTCTGAAAAAAATTGTTTCAATTTTTTTTTTCATTTTTTCTTTTCAAATTTTTTTCTCATTTTTGTTTGTTTGTGTATCGAAAATAATTCAGATTTTAATTTTACTTTGGACTAAAGTTTTAATAAGTTTCAAATAAACAATTTCCACTCTGCAATTCAGTCTATGTACTTCTTATAAATATTCGACAGAGTTACTGTATTCATACTAATCTATTTGAAAACATTTAATATTTCTCGAACATTTCGTTACGGTACGGGAAGTTCCAGCAATTTGCCTTAAGGCACGATGCCATACACCACTGGTATTGCACTATTTTGAAGTATCAAATAATCCTTTATGTTGTAGTGCATTCTCACCACTTCCTTCTAAGAAATTAGATTCTTTTAACTTGACCCAACTAAATCACAGGTTAATATTTGGTTGAATAAAAATGTAATTGACAGTTGCTTGAACCCAAAATATTAATCAATCACAAAATAATATAAAATTATTAAAACTATCATCATGTATCGGCCTGATATCGTCACTAATTATATCTGGTTATTCGACGTATTATCCCCCCAAAACTGTACTATTTTAATAGAGTGCGGCAGCATTTCGAAGGATCACGACCTCTTTCTCTCTTACTAATCGAATCTAAACAATTATATTTATGCAACAATGGAAATGCAATATCTTTCACAATTAACGTTTCCAAAGCAAATGTTTCACATAACATTCGTTGCAGATATTAATTTAAATTAAAACAAAGAAGCCTAATAAAAATATATTTTTCAAAATAGTATTAAATAATCAATCATATCACTATATACATGAATAAATAAATTTAATAATAATACCTTTACAATAGTCGAAACAAATATAATTCTCACAATTAATCCTTCTAAAAACACACAGGTATTTCATTCTGTAGCAAAGCATTCATTTCAACATAGAATTATATACATCATTCAGTGTAGAAATTAATTTCGATTAAAACAAACGTATTAGTTCGTTTCGGAGTTCTTTTGTGTTTTGTTCATCAGCTCTCGTAGAGCTCTACATTATTCAGTAATAGTTCAGCTGCTAGTGCATCCCTTGTAGAGAATTCATTGCGCTCGCTATCCCGCCGAAGTACCCCATATACGCCGCGTCTGAAATATATTATACTAATCCAGTTGAAAATAAAATGCTTTATGCGAATTTTAATTAAACAAATACTTTGAGTGTGCGGGAAATGTACACAGATGTACGTATGGAAATGTAGAATCTGGTAAAGGAATACTTGGTGGTGGTGTATTGCGTGATTGTTATGTCTGATGCGCAATGTTATGTTCTTGGAGCAGTATTCTAAATATTTAGTCATCTTTTGTATATATATTATATATATATATATATATAAAATCAGTAATTAACAATAGGCTTTCCATCTTCAACACAAAACACAATCATCCTTCCCTCCCAGAAAAAAGAAGAAAACAAGTTTATTGGCACTATTTGTCTCCCATACATTAAAAATCTCTTTCCTATTTGAAAAAAACTGTTCGATTTCGCGGAGTTGCGTTTGGTTTGCAATATTGATCAGACTCTTAACATTTTATTTTCAAACCTAAAATCACCGACAAGTTTAGATCGTACTTCTAACATCGCGTACAAAATTGACTGTACAAATGTGAGGCCACTTATATTGGCGAAACTGGACAACATCTAAAAAAACGTCTTAGACAACATTATAACAACTCCAAAAATAAAAATCAAAATCAAACAATGATAACTGACCACATCCAAAGTTTCAATCATATTTTCAATTTTGATGTTGCTACAATTTCATATCACGAGTCGAATACTTTGCAGAGAAGCTTTTCAGAATATATATATATATATATATATATATATATATATATACACGGTGTCACGCAACTCAACGTCAAGCCGAAACAGGGTGACAAGTTTCATCACTAAAGCATTGATCAAATTGTAAAAATTCGTTTACCGCGATTAATTTTTATAATTTTTTGTCAATTGAACTTTGGAACAATAATCATGAATAACATTTTTCGAAGCACAGTTACAATACTGATAAAACTTCTTCCAAGTTTTCAAGACTATGTTGAACAAGGAATTTGCAATTTTTACAATTAATCACTTTGAAGGCCCACCTTTAATATATGTATCAAAGTGCCTTGGCTAGTAGCATTAAAATTTTGTATATTTTATCAGGATTATATAAAAATAAAAATAATATATAATTATAATTATAACAATTAATGCTCTGTCTGGTCCTCTCATATCAAATGTGTCAATAATCCATCCGTCTCAACATTTTATATTCTCTAATTTCGAAATGGCTCTAACTTTAAAAACTGATAAGTTATTTCTAACTTCCCAAAGGAGATGTTTATATCTTTGCCAAAAAATCCGATTTGGTAATTTCATGTTTTCTCGATATTTCAAGCCATTCTGAATCGAATCCTTCTATATCCAACGTCGAATTATATTATAAAGTATTATCTTAGTATTTTTTATTTCAGTTTGAATATTTTTATGTATTGATTAAATTTTTTGTGTTTTATCAATTGTTCATTATTAATTAATTATTATTTTTCATGTTAATTGACTTACTCTATAAGTCAGGAAAATTATTTTTAATATATGTAATCTGATTTCGAATTAATATTTAGCTATTATATGAACTATTTTGGCAACTCTTTTAATTATACTATATTCTATTTAAAAAATAAATGATTTATACATACTTATATATTAATTTCTATTCATTTTTCAATAATATTCAATTTCATTTTCAATTCATTCAATATATTGATATATATATATATATATATATACAATCTAATTAAATCTGAATTATACACAGTAATTATTTATCAATTTATTCCGAGAAGGTACACGTCTAAATCCACATCATGAATAATAAATATGCTTCATTTCAGGATGTAATTCTTACTGATTGTAGGTTATGAATTTTTAAAAGTTTGTTTTTGTACTTAATCAAAATTATTAAATTATTTTTAGAGAATTAATAAACAGAAACAATAAAATTTAAAAAACTAAATAACTCACTAAATGTTAATATATAGTAAATATTTGATAAATTATGTTCATTATAAATCATTTATTTTATTTCTTAATTTTAAATGTGCGGAATTATATTTATTATATATTTATAAAATAGTCACATGTTGAACATTCAAAGGCTTATTTCGGTTTTGTAATTCAAAATTGTAAATATATTTATGTGTTGTTAAACTAATATTAATTCACATTAAAATATTAATTCTTTCTACTTATTGAAAGTAGATTGAAATATTCCTCAGATTGAAATATTAATCAATTTTTATTTTAGATAAATATTATGTTAATTTTGCAATGCTAGCCACATGAAATAAGGTTCTAATTAAAACTCAAAATTGGAAGGCAGTTCAATTAATTAACGCATAACAAAACTATTATTTATTTTTTTAAATTAACTAATAAAATGCATAATACGTTTACTAATACAAATAAAAACTAGTATTACTATATGAATTTCTTCTATATATCCGTTTCATATGTGGCAGAGGCAATAACGTTCAGCTTGTAAACATATATGTAAATTTTCGCCTGTGGGCTTTTCAGTTTTAACGACCTTTGCGCATTGTGTTATTTCATTTCATTTCGCATCGTCATTTCTGTATTATCATGTGATAATAGAAATGGGTTACTTCAAATCACATGGAATCATTTGATTAGATGTTAAAGTGGTGTTTGGAGATTTACATATTTTGTTGAAATAATCAGAGTTAAATGATTAGCACTTATTTATATTTTACTTACTTACTTTATATTAGAATAGATAATAATTCACTAAATATTCGATCACAGCTAAACACAATAGATTTAGTATCTTTTCCAGTTACTTGAATGCCAGTTAGAATTATAAATAAATATGCATTCCACAAATTTTGTAATATAAATAATACATTTTGTTATATAAAAAGAACTAGTTGGTGTTGGTATTTAGCCTTGAGGCAAGTTACATGAACTTCCCGATATGTGTAAATAATCGACTTAATCAACAATAAACAAATTAATTTATGAGTGATTAGAAGTATTCTGAATGGGTTTATTACACATAATTAAAAACGAACAAACACGTTAACTCGAAGTATTTTCTAAAAGCAAATTTTCACAAATCAATAATTTTTGTAATTGAACCAGTTTTCGTAGAACGTTAATGGTTTAGTATGTTCATTAAGACCAAGTAATCTATTGTTATACCAAGTCATCTAATTTTAATTTTAACAAACGTCAAAAAAACTACTCATTTTCTCAAACTTTGATGAATTTTTAAAATTAAACTACTTGTCGTAAGGCCGTAATATTTCAGTAAGTTCTATAAGATCATGATATATATCGCCAAAAAAAGTTCAATAATTTCAGGTTTTTTTTTTTCAACAGTTAATTACAACAAAACAGCTCGGTAGATTTTCACCTAAAACTAATCAGTATTATTTTCAACTAATATCTTTCGAACACTTTTTGATTTTTTAAAATCGATTCGGTAAAATGAGCTTAAATGTGGACGAAAAGTTTAACACTCTTTTTCAAATTACAAGGAAACGGCTCGGCAGATCGTCTCACAAAACTGACAAACTATAGTGCTCGTTGAGATACATCGAATGGCTTTTAAATTTCTGAAATTGGTTCAGGCTTTTTTGAGCAAACGTCGATGAAAGGTCTAATTTTGACAAATGCCAAAAAAACGATACCAATTTTTGCAAACTTTGACAAATTTTTAAAGCTAAACGAGTTGTCGCAGGGCGGTAATATTTTAGTATGATCTAGAAAACTATGGTATCTACCGTCAAAAAAAAAACAAAAAAATCGTCGAACTTTTTTTTTAAAAAACTTTATTGCAAGAAAACGGCCCGGCCGATCTCTACGAAAAACTAATCATCACAATTCCCAACCAATATCTTTCGGTTTGAATTTTCAAAATCGATTCAGAATTGCGGGCTAAAACGTAGACAAAAAAATTTTCACTTTTCTGATTTATAAAGAAACGGCTTGTCCGATCGTCGCACAAAACTGACAAACAATAGTCCTCATCGAGATACATCGAATGGGCTTTTAAATTTTTAAAATCGGTCTAGCCGTTTTTGAGAATACGTCGATTTACGGCTAAAAATCTGTTCACACACACATACCTTTTCCAAATTTGGTCTCAATCGATTCAGAATGGCTTGAAACGTCGAAAAAACATAAAATTAGCGAATTGGATTTTTTGATGAAAACATAAACTTCTCATTCGGGAAGTTCAAAATTATATCTCATAGTCCAATTTAATCGACTTGATCCTATAATTCTCTGAAATCACACAATAAATCCATGTAACTTTTTTAGTTTATTGAAAATACCTTCGTATTAAAAAAATAATTATTTCATTAATATAACCACTTCTGCATGTGCTCTTGAATACTTATATTTTATTTTCTTTACCATGTTTTGTTTTAGCCCCAATTTTGGCGGATTAAAATGACCTGTTTTGTTTGTGATCCACCGCAGTCCCTTTTATTATACTGCTCACTTATTATACGCATCAAATCGCACATTTGTATCCTAAGTCTTTGTGTTTTTGTATGTATTTTCGGTGTTTATACAAAATCGGCTAAATGAGCGGTGATATAACATAACCGCAGGATAAACTTTCTCAGCCATGCTTTTGATAAAGGTATCCCCTGTAATACACCAAACATTGTTTTAAAGTTAGACACACTTATTGTAATACGTTTGTTCCATATTTGAGAATTGTGCTATTGTTTTCTCGTAAAACCGTCGCTACAAATTTTCAACATCTTGCATAATTTATTGTGTTGCATGAATCTGCAAATTTCTTTGTTAAATAGTAATTAATTTTAATTCTATTGTTCAAAAATACACGGTTACTGTTAGAGGACTTTGAAATGAGATTAAAGTGTTTCAAGTTGTTTTATATGCACATAAAATAGCTCATCATGAAATATTTCATTAAAGCATATATTATTTTATACTTTCGCCGAAATAGAAGAGTAAAAAAGGAAGCATAATTTTTTACTTGTTATATTATTTATTAAATTTTAAAATACTGCATGAAGTTTTTATTAGCTTTGGAATTCATTGCAAACTGTTTATGTTACTATCTATGTATTTTATTTATAAGGATGTGAATTTAATGTAAGTTTTATAATGATGTTCACAAGTGATGTTCAAAAAAAGCTTTTAGAAACAAAACAACACACTAATATTATTGTCATTGTGAAATTTGATCAAAAATATGTATTAAGGATAAGTTTTGTTTAGTTTTTCGTGACAATAGGTCAAACCTTCGTATTTAGTAGAAAAGTGTACAATTTCTTATCTACACTTTAGTCCATGATACTCAATCGATTATAAAAAATCAAAAACCGTTTGAAAGATATTGTTTAGAAATCAGATTGATTAGTTTTTGGTAAACATCGGTCGGGCCGTTTTTTTGTTTTTTCGACGATTTCTATGATTTATTTTTGACGGTAGAGACCATAGTCTCATTTTATATTACGGCCCTACGACAAATCGATAATATTAAAAATTATCCAAAATTTGCAAAAATTAGTATCATTTTTTTGGCGTTTGTGAAAATTTGAACTTTTATCGACGTTTGCTCAAACACGCCTGAATTGATTTCAGAAATTTATAAGCCATTTGGTGTATCTCAATGAAGATTTTCGTTAGTCAGTTTTGTGCCACGATCTGCCTAGCCGTTTCTTTGTAATTTGGAAAAAAGTGTTAAACATTTCGTATACATACTACCGAATCGATTCAAAAAAATCAAAACTGTACGAAAGATATTAGTTAGCCCAACTGTTGGGTTGTTGAGCATGATACTGATTCGTTTTACGAGAAAATCTACCAAACCGTTTTCTTGTAATTAACTGTTGAAAAAAAAAATTTATGGAACTTTTTTGGCGATATATTTCATGATCTTATAGAACTTACTGACTTTACTTACTTTCAAAAATTCATCAAAGTTTGAGAAAATGAGTAGTTTTTTTGACGTTTGTTAAAATTAAAATTAGAAGCAAGAGAATTTAGAAGCGATAGTTCTCATTGAGACACATCAAATGGTTTTTAAATTTCTGAAATCGGTTCAGGCGTTTTTGAGCAATCGTCGATGAAAGGTCTAATTTTGACAAATGCCAAAAAAAAAACGATACTAATTTTTGCAAACTTTGACGAATTTTCAAAGCTAACCGAGTTGTCATAGGGCCGTAATATTTTAGTATGATCTAGAAGACTATGGTATCTATCGTCAAAAAAAATAATAATAAAAATCGTGGAAACATTTTTTTTCAACACTTTATTACAAGATAACGGCCCAGCCGATCTCTACCAAGAACTCATTAGCACGATTCCCAACAAATATCTTTCGAACGATTTTTAAATTTTCAAAATCTAACTGCGGGCTAAAACGTGGACGAAAAAATTTTCACTTTACTGCTATTTACAAAGAAACGGCTTGGCTGATCCTTACGCAAATTCGATAAACGCTAGTCCTTATCGCGATACATCGAATGGCTTCTAAATTTTTGAAATCGGTCCAGCCGTTCTTGAGAAAACGTCGATTTTCGATAAAAAAATCTTTTCACATACACACACACATACTTTTTTCAAATTTGGTCTCATTTGATTCAGAATTGCTTGAAACGTCGAGAAAATATAAAATTAGCGAATCGGATTTTTTATGAAAACTTAAACTTCTCCTTCGGAAATTTAATAATTTGTTCTAGACCTGGTTTTTATTGGAAGTTTCTTAAATCTGATATATGCAATCTCCATGTAACCGAGTGTGTCGTTCCCATGTCGTTCCTCACCACAGTCCCGCCGCGTGTTCGGTGTATAATCTCAGCCTCAGCCTCAGCCTCCCAGCAATCTTATTCTCCAGCGTAGCATAGCACGGCTTCACACTAGTTGACTATTAGCACGTAACCGCTTCACAACACAAAACACCACACGAGGCTTCGTGTTTACAGGGACGAAATCTGATTAGATTAATATTATACAAACTATAGATTCAAGTTTTAAAAGCTATGATAAAGTTTGAGATTTTTACTGAATTGTTGTAAAATGCAATCGCTTTGCTAGTTACTGTACCATGCCAAATTCAACCAATTATTTATAAGTCTTACTTTTTTAACGTTTGAATTATGACAAAATATGTTAATTATGAAGATTGTAGTGTATTATTCTTTTCTATATAAAGAATTTATAAAGGCTATTAGAATGAAAAATTTATTTCTAATTGTAAAATATTTCAGTTATTGACTCATAACATAACTATATAACTCATATTAAGAACATGTTTATATAACTTTCCATAGAGTCGCAAAAAAAAATTAAAAACTAAAATTTTTGCACCTCTTTACGTATCAATGTGTTCTTAACGTTTTGAAATGCCTTAGACAAAAATGATATATGTGTGCGTGTGTATGTATTTATGTATGTAGTAGGATGCGTGTATGTTTGGATACAATTATGCGATTACTATTTCAAAAATATAAAACTAAAATAATTGGAAATTGAAATTTATGCAATCTTTACTCTTCAATGGCTTCCAAGCATTTTGGTATATTCTCAAAAAAAATATGTATGTGTATGTGTGTGCATTTGTGTGTGTAGTATGTATGTGGGTAAGGGACAAAATATGATAAAAAGGCAGTTTTTGGATATACCTTAGAAAAAAAAGATGTATGTGTGTGTATAGTTCGTAAGTGTGTATGTTCGGATACAATTATCCCTTTACGATTTCGAGAGCACGGGTCAAACGATTTGTATTATTCAAAAAGCAGTCGAATTTTATTGAGGGGAAGATACGCTGATTAGTTTTTGGCAAAAGCATTTTCATTTCAAATGTACGGGACAAAGTGTGCAAAAACTGGCAGTTTTTGGGTATATCTTTGAAAAAAAAAAGATGTATATGTTTGCGTGCATTTGTGTATATAGTACGTGTGTATGTATGTTTGGATACAATTATCCGTTTAGGATTTTGAGAGCACGTGTCAATCGATTTGAATGATTCAAAAAGCATTCGATTTTGATTGAGGAGGAGATGTGCTGTTTAGTTTTTGGCAAAGGCACATCTAGCCATTTTAAATGTATGGGACAAATTGTGCATAAAATGCAATTTGTTGAGAGTACAGAGCATACAATTTGAATAATTCAAACAACACTTTACTTACATTGACAGAGAGAAAAACTGCACATATGTTTAGGAAAGCAGGTCCAGCAATTTTGGAGTCGCAGGAAAAAATAGAGAAAAAATGATTTCCGGTGGTACGAAATGACAATTACTAATCTTTTTTTTAATTACACTATTTATTACAACTGTTAAATAATTAACATCTACTAATAATGATAAATAATAACATAAGTAGACATGTAAAAAACTAAGTATTTTGCTCGACTATCAGGCAGATTGGCAAGTAAAATAGGCAGACAAGTAGACACGTAAACGGGACAAGTAGACAGGTATGATACAAAAGTAGACAGGTAGTCACTTAAACAAGTAGACTGTTAGACAGGTATATCCAATACTTGTTTATCTATGACCATATACATATCAAATATTTATTAATTAAATTGATTATTTACACATGCCTGGAAATTTATGCTACTTGCTTTAATGCTAAATGCTACTTACACCTAGTTAAAAACTCAATTTGTAAATAATTTGATTGAATATTTGAAAATTTGTAATTGGATAAAAATCAAAAGTAAAAAAAAAATTGTATATTTTTAAAATTTGTTGTTCAGATAATTGATACAAGTAACATAAATTATATATTACAAAGTAACAAAAATCTAAATAATTTTTTGTATTCTTATGTGAAATATTTGTAAATATTTTGTAGTTTTTTACAACTTTGCGAAACAGTTTTATAGATGAATATAAAAAATACCTATAGTAATAATTTTGCGAATGAAACGCCATTAAGCGTACATAAAATATTTATTCTACAAAACTTTCCTGAAAAATATAGAGTCCATAAAAGTGCGGAATATATAATGCATATTTTTATGTAGCGTTTTGCAAAGGTTTGTAATGCAATGCTGTATTATTAGATTTATACATATTTACGTCACACATTGATAGAAATCGAATTCGGATTATATAATTCGAATTTCTATCTGCAATTTATGTGCCATTTTGACCATTTCTAATTCACTACGTGGGTTAGATACAGCACTGAATATATCTCAGATGTAGCAATAGAGATTAGGTAACCGACAAAGAGATAGGCATACAAAAGACGGTCTAATTCCTATGCGGAGAGTCTACTAAGTCCGATAACATAAGCCGTCTTGTTCTCACAAAGTTAATCCACATAATTCAACTTTCGCACATTCTACGACGAGTTTTACCAGAACACCTGACTTATTATCTGTCAATAGCATCTGGGAAAGTAATTTGATGTTTTTAGGTTTATCAAAAATTGACAATGTAATAGTGAACTATAAAGATATAACTATATTCCAAATTATGTTAATTTTTGGTGAATGATCCGTTATTGTCTTGTGAAAAAAAGCTAATAGTTGTCAAATATTTGTAAACGCTACTTGAGGAATGTGTTACGCATGTGTATTATAGTATCATAGTATTACAGTCAGCACAATAGTATGTGAATATACAAATCTATATAGATGTAGTTATTACAATCTTCTGCTAATATTTTTGACATTTCAATAAATTAACAAAAATGACTATTAAAATAATAATTGAACTAATCATAGAGTCGTCTTTGGACTAGAATTGATTGGAGCAATCAAAAGAAAAAAATTATCCCATGTTATTTGAAAATGTGTAATTATGTAAAACCTAGAGCATCAATCAAACTGCAATCGGGTGTATTTTTACTATTTTTGTGTCGACCAAACTGCAATTCAGGTATATTTTTACTATTTTTGTCAAGTTTAACTAACTGCAACAACAGCCTAAATAACATTTTTAGAATCATATCCAGAAATAATGATACCACAAGATTGACCTGTGTTTTTTAGAATTAATATTATTTATTAAAAAATTAACTTAAATTTTTGAAGTCTATCAAATTTGAAAGGCCCTCTTTCAAATAAATGTACTTAAGTGTCTTTATTTATTTTTTATTTAAGGGCATTTATTTAAGATTCAAAATTGATAAAATACTTATAAGTTTTCTACTTAAAATTTGTGTAAATGATAAAAATCTTTACTATTCTGATTTTTTCTAATTCTGGAATAAATTCTTGAAACTACTTGTTATAAATACTTGCTATATCATATAGTAAATTCCTTAAAATTGCTGTAGTCTTAGAAGTCGTTGCCTATTGCTGACTAATAAATTTATATCAAACTGATCAGATCAGTTTAAACTCATAATTTTTTACAGTATTTTCCACACACCATATTTCTAAATGAAATTTTACCAATATCTAATGTTGTAGTGCACATATATTTTGCGGGGTAATTGGTAATTAAAATTTGAGAATGTTTGTTTTCGGAAAGCCTGTTAATCGATTGAAATTATTAATTATATATAGTAATATAAAGATATTATATATAATAACCTGAACCTACTAAATACCAAATTAATATAATTGTTGAAAATCTTTTATATTTGAACTAGCAATTAGTTTCGATTTCATTTTAATTTTTCATAATACTATTTTTATCTGATTTTATTCAGAGGCCTATTATTATGGAGATTAAACTCAATATTGCGTTTCGACTATAATACTGTACTTTATATTTAATTATACTTATTACGCTTACCCAATATAGCATGCTCGCGGGCAGTAATAACTCACGTAAAACACTTAGTTCCCAAATATAAGTAGATCCAAAATAACCACCCGATCACTATATTACAGCAGACTTATGCCGACATAAACAGTAAAACAAATTAAACTTTGGCTCATTACTTCTGCATAGTTCTCATGAAAAACTAATTTTAATTTTCGCAATCATTACTAAACCCGTGGCTTCGATATAAATAAATCAGAGCGGATTATTTTGCGGAATGGTTTGACAGCATGCGATCAAATAATAGTTTTTCGCGAAACGACTTAATTGCATTTCGCCCGAGATCAAACATTGCTGATAAAACGATTGTGATATGGCCGGAAAGCTGCCATTATTGTTAGCTATTATTGTTAGTTAGCTCGACTGTTGTGTAGTGTAGTCGTATTAGGAGGTAGGTACCTACTGGAGCCATTTGCTGATCAATAGTTAATTAAATATTTTCATTTACCAAGCCAGACGTTTGTGCATGAGGTTTTGCAGTGTTTTGCTTGCGTAGCGCACGCTCTTGTAACTTGTAACACACTTTGCGAACATTGTAATTCATCTGCTGTTTATTTCAATGTGCCGACATGCGAATACATACGATCTTGCATGGTAATTTATACACTTGATGCGAAACTAAACTCTGGCAGATATCTAACGAATGATGATAATCATATTACATACAATTGAAGATAAAACAGCTTATTTGATATTACGCTTATTACCTTTCAGATTTTGATAGCAATGTTGATAAATTTGATATGTTAACGAATTTTTTGACCTTGTGAATCATTTGTCATCAAATTTGAATCATTTGAAGTATGTATGTACAAATTCGATAAATTTCTGAGACGCTAGTCTGAGACGTTCTTTTCAGAGTGGAATTTTACTTAATTAAAACTAGACAGTTGCAATAGAAACTCTAATATTCAACTAATTGCACAAGATATCATTAACTGATCTCCAAGTTTTGTGCCATTGCAAAATATATTTAAAAAAGCGACTGTTTTCTGATTAAAAATATCACAAATCTAAGGCTTTTGTCAAAATTGAACCAAGACAGACAAATTGTGAATTTAAAATTCTTGATTGGTATCTAACAAATATCAATAAAAAGTAAGGTAAAAATGCAAATTTTGTTTTAAGTATTCAATTAACTTAAGTATTCATTATACCGTAGCTAATATAACGTGCTCGAAAACTAATATTGTGAATTTATGAAATGCATTATAATGTTACAATCGAATAACGCTGGATAACTTATCATCTCCGTGGTATAAGGGGTACACCGGCATGTAATACATTATACTTCGTGCAATATGGTATAAACTCGTAGTAGTAGCAAGTGGCAAGCTTATCATTAACGAACCGAGAATTTGTTAGTAAATTACACGAAATTAACTTCGGTTAATATATGTGCCGTTTCGCGCACACGCAGACATGTACGAAAACGGCTAAGTGCCCTCATATGCTACTGGTACCGCATTCGGCGAGGTATATTTATTCACACATATTAAGGCTTGTATAATCACAGTAATAATAAAGATCAAATTGCTTATTTTAACACATTCGTAATCAGCGAAGGTAGATGCATTGTATCAATTTACCATTTCTAATTCTTCTTTGACAATTCAAGGTATTGTAATACGGTGGAGACGCCACGTACAAATGTCAGTGACTACTACAATAATTTTATTTTAATTATTTATAAATATAATAATATAATTTATAGTATAAACGAAATAACAAGTTTAATAGGTTGTGAATTTATATTTTGTGAAAATATTAATTCATAAGATTCTATAAATATATTCTTTTAATAATAACATATATTATAATATACAAAATTTAGTATATTATATAATAGTATATATAGAAAATTATTAGTAGACAATATTTGAATAGTTAATAAATCCCAATTTCATTTATTTCGGGATAATATATATATATATATATATATATATATTATAATCTTACTTGAAGTTTACTAAACTATTTTTATTTTTAGTTCTAGGTGCTGATGAGAACTTCCCTCGTGGTGAGTGTTTTAAACATTTTATTTTTAATTCTATTGCATGATATGATATTGGGAAAAGATTTTTTATGTAGCCGGATTATTCAAAATTTTGTTTTTTATTACGAGTGCGCTTATAGGCAGAAAGTGTACCATTAATCTTTGCCCATCGGATTTACGTATTGTGATTTCAGTTCACTTCATACACTTTGCCATGTTCGCGCGGCTTTGGTTTAGTGGCCTGATGTAACGAATAACAGGGTTTGGAAAAAGACTCAGAATTGTTATATATATATATATATATATATATATATATATATATATATATATATATATATATGAAATAATTAGCAGACGATTCAAACTAAAAAAGGTTAAAAGAAAATGATTATTTGATAATTCTGTGTTTGATACTTGATGTGAGTTTTCATTCAGCATTTCTATAATATATTATTTAAATGGTACAAATATTTGTATACTAATGATGAAATTCACTAAGAAGAAGTATACATACAAAATCAAAACACAGTTTCTGTTCTTGGTTTGGTATGTACATGTCTTCCCATACCAACACTGTACGAATGTTGGTATGAATGATAGTATACATCTATATAAGATTGATATGGATTAATAATAGTAGTAGAGAGTAGTTATAAAGAGATTATATACGTGTATATAGTGATATACAGACGAGAAATGTAATTAAGAGAGTTATTGGACCTCATCACTCATTTATTAATCAATGACAACAAAGTTATTAATACTATAGATCAGTACGAAATAATATTTATATGACTCTCTATATAAAGCCTAACCCATTTATTTATAATAAATATTATTTGGCTTAAATATTAGAAAAGTTCATATTTAAACATAAGTTTAATGCTATATCTCGAGTTTGAATGGTTAAGTTTGTAATGCAAGAATCAAGAAATTAAGAATATACAAAAATTTTTTTTTTAATTTTTTATCAATTTTATTAACCCTGGCATAGATCGGCTTTACTAAAGCGTAGATGTACAAGCGATTCCCTTGCTATTTTCGCAACGCCAGTATAGCGTTTTATTCCCCATTGTTTACAATTCGCGTTCAGTTATCTGCGTTAATGTATGTGTCTCATATGTATATATTTGCACCTACACAAATGTTTTTTCCGCGATGGATAAACGGAAAATCTGTGTAATCCACTTCCAATGTTGTTGAACTCTTACGTTAAGCCCGAATATGTACAATATGCACGAATTGGTACATTTAAATGTGCGAATCTAGTTTGGACGAAATACGCTTACCAGATATTTGCAATACTTATATTGAATTTTAGCAGTTGCACCTAACTAATTTCAATTTGCTTTCTAATTCTTTAAAATTCATTAAATGTTCAATTCTTTACAATACTGTTGTGCAAGTCGCACTGACCTACTTTGTCACATATGAAATACTGAATAATAAAATAATTAATTTTTCTATTCATATGAACAAGCACACCTAATTAATTCTTATTATTTGTGAATTTATTGCTTTAATAATGAAATTAGATATGTTACTGTTCAATAAAAATCAGATTTATACATCGAGGAGAAAGAAAATTATTGTTTCAATTTGATAGAATATTATCAGTTACTTCATATGCACCCAACAATTTAGATGCAACAGTATTAATTTTCGTTATTTTTTATTGTTAATTTTGCTTTCTCTATTTTATAATTTTCCAATTGAATTTTTGTTATAATCTCTTGAGCATTATTATATGTCATGAAAAACTAACAACAATATTGATCCCTTTTTACTATTAACATTGTTTAAGAAAATCGGATATTTATTCAAAATTTTTGTGTAATACAATATTATCGATTTCGTCAAGTGCCAAATGAACATAAAGCATTATTATTTGAATTTATTATGATTAATGTCAATTTTATGCTTTTGGTTTTTAGTATAATATCTTGCATAATATTCTATGTTACTTAAAAGTAAACAAAATATTTATCTCTATATTAATTACTATAACACTTACTAAAGTTTTAAATACTAGTGTAATTCATAATTTCTGGTTAAATGATAACGTTAATCGGTAAATAGAAATGAATTTATTTTCATTAACAAATTAAGCACTTGACAAAGCAATGCATCCAGCTAAAGTAAGTTATATCAAGCTTTTTCTATATTAAAATTATTTTAATAAATTGTTGATTTGTAGACTCATATCAGCTAGATTATAGAAGTTTCTAGCATGACGTTTTAGTGTTTACTTATTTGTGAATTTTAAAAATATAACCTGAAAATTTACAATTTTAGAACTTCTACTTGTAGTTACTATTTATGTTTGCATATCTAAATAATTAATTAATAAATGAATAAACAGTGTTTATTTCTTAGGAGCATAATTGAACATAACATAATTAGACAATCATCTGCAATAAGTATTCTTCTTCCAGATTGAACTCATGAAATAGAAATTAAGTAGTAACAAAAGTCTTATTTATTCATTGTTAATCGTAAATATAAAAAAGTTTTTGTTAAAATAACTGGTTTTTATTGTTTGTTAATAAAATAAAATAAAAATTATAACTGTATTTACTATTGTTATTGCTGATATCGTGCATTGAAAAACTATGGAAATTACGGAATAAATGAATATTTATTCATTTCATTCACATTGAATAGTAGAAAACGTACAATTCACATGAGTATTCCCACTAATAATTAGTTCTTATATTTATATTTTTGTTCCGAATTGATTCAAAACAAAGTTTGTGTTTCCGTCATCGTCTTTCCGCCGACAATATCATGACAATTTCCATGCTACTTAGTAGGTAGCCCGTCGAAAACTAGGACACATCACACCTGTATCGCTCCAAAGCGTTTTGTGCAACAAAGTTTCTGAACTTTGTATTCAGTTCGCACGGAGAAAAGGAAGCTGTACGAATGCTCGACGTATAATTCCAGTTAATTGCATAGCCCGTACTTTATTCACTGAGCTCTACCATTGTGCACTGACTCTATATTACGTACTGAACTGTGTAATATTCAGCAGCTATATTTGTTACTGGAAATAATTAAAACGGTACACAACAACCGAGACGTAACGTCCGAGATAAGAAAAAGGAGTCGTTGCGGTTCTTTGATGAATTGGAACTCCAGGAGCTCTAACAGCAACTGGTGAGATCAACTAACTCAAATGATCCATTGGACGAAGAACTCTATTTCTTACCTTTCCATATGAACAAAATCTAAAATAAAATAAACTAAATTATATTTATGTTCCTATATCAATTTAGTCAGATGCAACCTTTTTATGAAATAAACAACGACTATTCTAAAAAAAGCTAAACATTTTTTGAAATTGTGATATGCTTTTAGTGCCAATTATTTTAATAAATTATTCAAAATTGCCTTTTTATAAAATAGCAATCTTACATAAGGCAGCATTTTGTTCAAATTTATTTAATTTGGTTGCTACATAACCATACACAAAACACAAAAAACCTAAATTAGAAAATTGAATGAAATTTTTCTATGCACATCCAAGTCAAGTGCATTTTTTTCATGAAGCATTTGCAAATTAATACTTGTTTTTTAGTTTGTTTTTAGTATGTGATCACGCTTTTTTCTTAAGCATTTCACCATTACTCTGAGAGCATTAATGTTATTGCTTCGAAATTTATAAAAATGCAATAAAATTTAACTAAAATTGTTTAAGTAGTGAAACTATTCTCAGTGTTCTATGAATCTCAGTTATGATGCATTTTCTATTTCGATTTCCGTTAAAAACCAACCTATTGCCCATCTATTGCAGTTGAAAATTTTGATGCTGTAAAGTTGTAAAGTATGATCTAATATATTGCAGTTATGCTTTTGAATGCATTTTTGTTAATTATGTCTGCATGATATCAGGTAACAGGGGAGAGTGGGTACGGTTGTGACAATCTTCATAACAAATAAACTATACTGATTTTAGATAGGGTCGAAAGGGAGAAAGATGAAGTATGTTTGTTTGATGAAGTTTTCATTAATGCATTGAGTCGCTCAACACTAACACGATCTGTAAACCGCATTGCTTGTAAGGAGTTAAAAGTAAGTTTTTTCGTTCGATTTCTCTAATAACTGTTACTTCTATGCAGATAGATCACTTTGTTAGCTATTTTACTGTAATTTGAAAAATTGTAGTTATATACCAGCAATTAGTTTTTGCGTAGATAATTTAGCTCAGCCATAACGATAATTTTCTTTCAGATATGTGCATTGGGTACGGTCGTGACTAATTTTGGAAGTATGGTTCTTTTCGGATAAAGATTGAACACATAAAAAAAATCTTACTTATTAAGGAAAATTTAGTATCAGAAAAAAATCACAAAGATTTCTAGTTAACTCAATTTTTAGTTAAGAATTATGCTTGGTCATATATTATAAAAGTCGTTATGAATTATTTTTGTATTTTTAGCTAATCGTTTTTAACCAATGTTTATGCCTGTTCCAACCGTCCTCGAAGTTTGGACGGTTGTAACACTTGCTCTATTCTCATATGATTTGATTTAAGACTAATCGTATTTAAGGATATATTTCCACCTTGGCAAATGTTCAGATTACCATCTAATTCACTTTTTTCTTAGCTAACTTTATTAGTAGTAACTTTATTATTTATTTATTTATTAGACGCCAATCGGTTTTCTACAGTTAATTATATAGTAATATAACATAATAATGTAATCATATTTTATTTATATAAATACATACATACACACGTACATATACATACACCCTCACATGCATCCATATGTAGACTTAAGCACACTAGTAATGCTAACAAATTCTAATAAGTATTATTATTTCTGACAATATTGATAAATGTATTGTGTGAGGAATTGAAAAAGAAAATAGTTTCGAGCACTGTTCGTTGACCACAATTGCTACTCTATTCATGGGACCGTTCCAATATATAGTTTTTTGTGGTTTTTGAAGTCTGCACTATACGGTTTGTTCTGAATCCATGCTTTGGGCATATCTAATTATGTTTTTCTAATATCTCAGGTGACTTCTTAATCAAGTCATTTACTGTCTTATAAAAAAGATAAGCTCAGTGATTTGCTGCCGTTTTCTTAGGTTATTGGCCTCACATTTCTGTAAAAAAAATTCCGCTTTCATGTATACAAATTCTTTTTGATTGCGCAAAGTACTTAAGGTATTTTTCAAAAAATTTTTGCAATCTATAAAGTTTGTTGCTTGATAGTTCCATGTGAGGTGGTTTTGATTTTATTCTAGGATACGCCTGACGAGTATAGAGTACAAAATGTATAGGGTGTCCATATTTTGAAAATTTCGACAATATATGTTGATGAAGCTAAGTGTTCTTAAGGCTTGAAAGGATATTTTATTAACATGTTGTGAGAAATTTATTGCTGATAAAAAAAATTGGATGCATAACTTTATTAATGCAAGACCACCGCTTTTGCTATATATTGTAAACGGTCGAACTAAATATTTATCACTCAAGATTGCAAGTGAGATCATAAGATCAAAACATCTTCATCACATATATTTGCAAAGAAGTGCATAAGTTTCGAGTCTATTATTTTTCTAACTTTTTAAAATAAGTAAACTTCCTTTACAAATTAGCATAATCACATCAGCTCTATCTAATTATTTTTCCGCCAATTCGTTGGATTCTCCGAATCAATCCGGGGCACTTAAACCTTATCGAGTGCCCCGGCCACCGTTTCGCACACAAACGCGTTTTAAAACAGTTCGCTACTATTGAGTACATCGCGAGTTGTGTTTTGTTTTGCATAATGTCCAGTGGCGTTTCCATCCAAGTACATGCACCTCGGACCCTCCCATAATTTACATAATGTGCACCACGCCTCTGCAACGATACACACACATGCACCACGAATATCAGAACACAGATTGTAGTAAGCAAGTCAAAATAGCACGAGAATTATTTTTAAACAAATATGTAGATTTTGATTTGCATAATCATCTTATTCGACGTACTGTGGAAGTAAGCTTAATGCAAAGGCTAAGGTCTGCTTCCTGACTACTGGAATAACTGTTACGAAGAATAGAATATGATATAAATTGTTTTTCGATATAAATTACAATATGTTTTATATTAAATATTTAGTTTATAGAATGATGCATTTAATTATAGTAAATTTTGTGAATACTCAGAAGTAGCTTCACAAATTCCACAAAGAAAACTAAAATTCAATGATAAACTAACTTATAAGCACTATTCAGCAGAAGTGTCGCTGCTGTACGGTACAGCGCGTGCTACTGAATGGACCAGACACAACGACATATTTTGAAATTTATATCATCAATGAAAATGTGA
Organism: Ctenocephalides felis; assembly: GCF_003426905.1. NCBI lineage: Eukaryota > Metazoa > Arthropoda > Insecta > Siphonaptera > Pulicidae > Ctenocephalides > Ctenocephalides felis. Next base: position 28,243,071 of record NW_020537646.1, read on the forward strand.
AAAAATTAAAATTGCGCTTCTAATAAACTCAAACTCACAATAAAAATTAGATTTGCCAATAGTTTAACTCATAGAGATGAATCTTAAAGCAAAGTCCATGGACGACACATGAGTGGATGTCGTCCATAGACAACATAAAGAAAGGGGAGATAATGATTAAAATGTAAATTTATTTCTATACTTTGCAATATTTCTATTTGAAATGTTCATGATATTTTATAAAAATAGATATACTTCATTGTTCATTCACAATTTTGCATTCTACTGATCCCGAATATAGTGCAAAATACAGGTGAATTTATATTAATTAAAAATTTAAATGTTGCATGAAAAATAAACATATAATATTCTAAGTACTATTTAATCAACTATATAGTTGATTTATCAACTTTTTTATATGATGATAATGAGCAGTGTTATATAACCTCAACGCTGATTTGTTAAGATGGTTGAAAAATATAATAATAATAATTAACACTGATATAATGTAGTAAAAATATTAGTCCTATTATTCTATTTTATTATTATTATTATTTATTATTAGTCTATTATTATTATTATGTAGTAATATTATACCCTTTATATAATAAAATCTATTTTATCGAGCATTGTTTGTTTTCTACACTTTGCGATCATTTCTAAGTTTTTATAATTTAAATATTGGATTTATATGTTGACAATTTTACATTCCACTAATTTTCAAAAAAGTCTTCTTAGTTTATATAAATTAACAATGTAAAAATGTAATGAATTGTAAATTCTCAAATTGTTATAAAAATGTCTCATTAATTTTAATTGGCTGTATATTCACGGATTCCATAATAAGTGGTATTTTCAATTTCATTATTTAAATTTAACATTTTCAAAATTGTTTAAAAAGCTCGTGGATTTAATAATTAGTATATATATATATATATATATATATATATATATAATGTGTGTAATATGTATGAACGATGCATGTACATCAATATCATACTTTTGTAAGCGTAGGTATAGAAATCACTAAGAAATAATGTATTTCGTGATAGAAATTGTGATTGAAAGCAATATTGCCTTCGGGAACACTATGTATAGAGGTGTACCAAGAAAATTGGAATCATTTCATATCAGTGCATTACACGTTTATTTGCACACATGATACGTTATACAGGTCGATATATCAATATAACAATATTCAGATTTTCTTGAACAATGGGATATATAACAATAAAATCATTATTTTAGATAATGAAATAAAGTAATAATTCATTGTAGCGAGGAGTTAAATGTTCTTCAACAATACTCATTAAATTCATTGCAGTCATTGCTGGAGCACCTGTCTACGCCTGGAGAATCTACATATATTATTCAGAAATATTTTTTTTGTTTTTTTTTAATTTAGAATAAAATTTTTCTATAAAACTAATATTTTGTAATTATTATTACAAAAATAAATAATATTTTTTTATAATTGATTACTACTTGCTTTTGAATAAATAAATAAACGGCCTATAAAATATATGAAAATATTAAACTCTTATGAGTAACCGTGAGGCTTTCTCATTCTTGAGCTAGTAAAATGCGTTCAAAATATCATCTCCTCCTCGATCCATTATTTTATACTATCACTCATCCTTACTGATCCCACTCCGCAGATGAAGACAAAATAAATTTATTTAAAAATCCAATAAATCTCGAAGTTTTTGCTCACCTTGAATAAGTATATAGGTACATGTGAGAGTATTATGCTTATATGTAAACAGAAGGGAATCCCCGATGTTAACAAAGTATCGTTTTGTTTGCGCTCGACACTGAGTGCTACACTCGTAAAAAAGTTAGTCCGTCAATATTTGCGGACAAATACGCTCTGCGCCCCAGTATTAATGTCAACAGCAGGTAGACTGTCAGGCACACGGTTAGAGGTAGATAGACGTGGAAATGTACTGTAATGTACTTGAACTTTGAACACTATAATCTATGATTGTTGTGTAACGCGATCATTTCGAATGCCGCATTTATTGTTTTGACTTTGACTTCTTGTAAATAACTTTTTGGAACTTTTGTTTTTGGATTATCTGCACATGTACCATTAATGATTAATTACCAAATTGGGTGAAGTGAAGTGCAGATTACGAAACACACACATAGTGAGATATCTTGGTCTCCATTTAGACAGCAGACTTACTTGGAAAAGCCACATAAAAACGAAAAAGCAGCAAATAATGATCAAAATGAAAGATTATGATTGGCTTCTGCATAAAAAGTCTAAGCTCTCTGTTGAAAATAAGTTGCTGCTATATAAATCAATCATTAAACCAATCTGGACCTACGGAATTGAGCTCCGGAGATGTGCTTACAAATCAAATATAGCTATAATGCACAGAACTCAGTCAAAAATTTCACGTACAATTCTTAATTCTCCGTGGTACGTGACAAATGAAATCATTCACAGCGACCTCAACATGAAACCGGTGCAATTAACGTTCAAAGAATTTAAGGAAAAATACAAACACAAACTGGACTCACATTCGAACCCATCAATAGTTGACATTACTCAACCTTTTAGCATGAGAAGATTGAAACGACACTGGCCTTTAGACTTAGTCTTAGATTAGGTCTAATATAATATTATTATATTAATTGTTGAACTGAGAAGATCTCATTGGAGTTCTTCTTAGGCATCGCTCTTAAATTTTGTCAATTTAGCTCATAGGAATCTTTATGTATTTCTGATTGCTAAATAAGAGTTAAAAAAAATATATTTTACATTTTTTGAGATTTTCCAATTTTCCTTAAGTTTCAAGTTTCCGACTCGCCAATGGTCCAAACCGTTCAAAATACAATATCGCGAATGGTTTCTCTACGAATTTATGAAATTGTTTGAATAGTTACATGGAACGTGAGAAGTTTTAGAACCATAAGTTTAGGTATCTAGAAATGACTCATATAAAAATTTAAAGATTGATCTATGTAGTGGAGACTGGGTACAGTCCAAAAAATGAAGATGAAGTATGTTTGTTCGAACAAGTTTACATTGTTGCATTAAGTGAGCGCCCTACATTAACACGGTCTGTAGACTCTTTTACACCGACAAGAGTCAAAAGTAAGTTTGGGCGAAGACTAAGCAGATAAAAGAAAATTAACGAACTTAACTAATTGTAAAACGCAATATGAAAGAAAAAGGTAGAGAAAAATTCAATACAAGACAGTAAATATTTCACAGAGTTCTTGGAAAAAAAATATGTTTTTTTTACTTAATGTTATTTATAAACTTTGTTTAAATGATTTTGTTGGGTTAAGTTCTGACAATGAAAGTTATCATAAACGTTTCTTTTTAATACACTTGGGACAATTATTCTTAATAGTCCTTTAATCTGTTGTGCCAATTAGGCTTAACCTACATTGAACTATCTGGTCAGAGAACTCTGCTCAACTCAGTGACAAAGAAACAAACTTGACAAAGATTATACTTGTAACAAATTAATTAATGTTGTCACTGTGAATAATTGTAGAACAAAATTAATTTTTATTTTCAATTAAGTCCAAAATTTATTGGAAACTCAAAGGTATTATCTTAAACGAGACAATGCTCAAACGCCGAGTGAAAATAGACATCATCCGGCATTGCTGCATCAATAAATATTCGCCCTATTGCAGAAATTTTAATAATAATTCATCAAACAGAAATTGTAGTATACTACAATTGTAGTATACTACAAGTTCTGTTTGATGAATTATTATTAAAATTTCTGCAATAGGGCGAATATTTATTGATGCAGCAATGCCGGATGATGTCTATTTTCACTCGGCGTTTGAGCATTGTCTCGTTTAAGATAATACCTTTGAGTTTCCAATAAATTTTGGACTTAATTGAAAATAAAAATTAATTTTGTTCTACAATTATTCACAGTGACAACATTAATTAATTTGTTACAAGTATAATCTTTGTCAAGTTTGTTTCTTTGTCACTGAGTTGAGCAGAGTTCTCTGACCAGATAGTTCAATGTAGGTTAAGCCGTAACTTGTACATGGGAGTAAAATGAATGGATTTCGTTCATGACAGATTTGATTTACATATCCTGATGCATCAAACAGGTCGTACATCTAGTGGCATTTGTAATCTGTTTTAGGAATTCTTTTTTTTTATTTTTACTGTTTGTATCTCTTTCTAATTTACAAAGTTGTATGTTATATTACAACTATGATTAAGAAACAAAACTTTGGAGATTGCTATAGTGCAAATACTTTTAATTTTTCTTAAATGAGAACTGCGTGCATTTTGCATTTTTCTTTGAGGAAAGTTGCACGAAATACTCGATATGTGTAGGCGATCGATTTAATCAATAATAATTTGATTTAAATATGATTTACTTATTCACCAGTATAACTGCCCACCTGCTCACCTACCCACCTAGCAATCGTCTACAAACATTTTTTCTTACATACATACATACACTTATTCATACACTTTTTGTATGGTATGCCAACATGTTCAGAAGGCATTTTTAAGTGATTTTTTTTTATTTTTTAAGTTAATTAATAGATCAATCGCATGCCAAATGAATACAAAATAAATGTTTATGGCATATACTAGTTAAGAAATTGGGTAATATGAAATATATTTATTGAAATTATGAGTCTTAATTTATTATTTGAACCAATAATTTATTAAAATGTGTGTATAGTGTGTAATAAAATGCAGAGTGTTTGAGCAAATACTTGAATAAATCTAACAAAACCTACAAATCGAATGAAGAGAGAAAAGCATATAGCATCTAATTAACATTCGCATGGAAATATTATATACCACATCTACGATATCCAAATATCTTTGACGATCATAATTATAGCTTGAAGCAAATATAATCTTAAGCACATATACCTGAATATATTCTCTGAAGACATTAATGAGCCCGAGAATACACAGAGAGGTGTCATAATTTAGCGTTCACACTTAAGTGCAGGAGCGCTAAGTGCACACGCGTGTGCGCGCTAAACTGTGCAAGCGCTTTCGCGCTGTTTGTCGTAGCATGAGGGTGACAGATTATCAAATAATTATTGTCAATCCGAATGGAAAATCATCAAAGGACCGAAACCTGTTTGGACCCAGCCGGACGCGCCTGCTTATTGCGCTCAGATACGATTCACGTCCGAAGTGCGAAATGCAGAAATTGGGTTAATACTGGAGACCGATTGTTTGCTCAAGAAATTGGGATGATAGTACTACTATTTCTATAGGATATATATACGTATATATATATATATATATGTATATATATATATAGAATATAACTTGGTCAAATTTATTTTACTAATCATTAAGATATATTTGTGTGGTGTAAATTTTCGAGAAAGAAAGTATATTCATATAGGGGACTATGTTGACAACATTCTCAAAAGTTCTTTCAAAAAACACTCAACGTTAGAAAAATATATTGAAACCCAAATATATACAAAATCTATGAATATAAAATATATAAAAATTTTGGTAAATCTTAATTTTGAATTTATAGAGAGTGTTTTATTAATTTTTAATATAAATTGCATATCTCTCTTTTTCTTAAATAAACATATTTGCACGTTTATCTGCATTCGTAGGGTTATTTCATTGTTTTATGTAAATTATCTGTATTTGACAAAAAAGGCCATGCAAAGATGAGCTTTCAAGTATTACCTGGAGCTTCAGTCAAACTATGATCATTTTATGGATATTAGATTAATTTTTATTATTTTTGATTTTTCAAGTTCTGAAAACGTGATCGTAGATAGTATTTCTAGGACCATAGTCAAAAATAATGACGCTCTTCCTTGAAGTTTTATAGAATAGAGACTATTTGTAAAATTATGAATTTTAAATTTTTAAATAGTTCTATTCCAAAATGCTATACTTTAAAAAAATGTACTAAAGACATTGGCAAAAAAGTTAACGCTTTTTATAATGATAATTACTTTCGCTTGTGATTTTAGTAATCAACTTTCTCCCATTCATAAATAACACAATGCGTGAATAGTAATATAAACTCAGTAGTAATCGTAATATTGGTTAAATGCAATTTTGTTATATTATGTGATCTTTTACTGATTTGTTTTCCAGTAAAACATACTTAGTAGAAATTAAATATATACAAATATATTACGTTCCATATACCCCACAGAGGTGTATGTAAATTCTCCAAATTGTTTGGAAATATTTATATGTGAAAAGTAGTTTGGTATTAATTCTGCAAAATAGTTTATCATTTTCAACATTACATTAACTGCATCATGAACAAATAGTATATATCAAAGTGAAAAGTTTTTTTAGGTGTTCATCGAATTACTGCGTAAAAAAATTAAGTTAGTTATATTAATTTTTAAGTTTAAAATTTTTTACTAAAATAAAAATTATAGAAATATAATATATGTAATATTTATCACTTTCTCAAAGTAGAGGAGATAGATAAGATACGGCAGTGACAATCGTCATAACAGCTAAACTATACTGATTTTGAGATAGGGTCTAAACGGAGAAAGATGAATAATGTTTCTTCGAACAAGTTTCCATTATTTCATTGAGTCAGAGCCCTACAATAACATGTTCTGTAGACCGTATTGCTTTTACAAAGTCAAAAATAAAGTTTTTTGTTCGATTTCTTTTAATAATTGTTGCTTGTATACAGAGAGATCATTTTATTCCTGGTTTTGTTGTAGGTTGAGCAGTAGTTAATTAGCAGTAATTAGTTTTAACGTAGATAATTTAGCTCACTCATAACGATAATTTGTTTTGAAAAGTGAACATTGGGTACGGTTGTGACATATGGTTATAGGTCTTGTCTTTTTCGGGCAGAGAATAAACACATAAAGAAAAATCTAACAACTGAGACAAAATACGATAAAGAAAAGGAAAGGAAAATTCAGTACAAAATAAAAAAAATGTTTTCATATAAATGTGATTCATAAACTTTGCGATGATTGTGTCGGGTTTCATATTTCTTATAACAAAAGTTCTTATAAACCATTATGGTGTTCCTACCTATTGTATTTTAACATATTTTAATACCTGTCCTAGGGATGTGGACGGTTGTGTCACTCGCTCTCGTATGTTTTGCATTTTTGGTATCTTATCTATTGATTTTTTTTACGATAGTTAAATAGCAATCAGGAAAAAAATCTATAAGCTATTGTGTTAATTATTAGAACTCCAGTAACAGTACTGGAATTCTATATGTATGACATGACGGAGATCACCATCTATTGAATTTTAACATATTTTTATACCTTTGCTGCAGGTGTGGACGGTTGTGGCACTCACCCTTTTATTGTATCATTTGATTCTATGACTAATTCATTGATTTTAAGGATAGTATGTAAGGATATCCAATTATTCATGTTACCATTGAATTTGCTTTTTCTTGCTTCAGGTAACTGCTAAATTAACAAAATTATTGATGATCAATAAAAAGTCCCCAGTCTCCCCCATTTTATATTTTTACTACATAGAACACACACTTTCACTTACTTTGAAGTTCTCATACTGTATGTTATAAAAAAAAACTACTATTACCTAATCAATTTACATTGAAATAGGTCAGCTGTGTTGTTCTTTGATATGATAACCTGCTATCACCGACTTATTTTCCGCGTAGGTCTTCCGCGACTTAGCCGGAGGCGTAAGTCTTTACATTCAGAAACAGATAGCTCCAATTGACTGGCGTGTACGGAACGATAAAATGGGCAAATGTATGCGAAAGATCTAATTGCACTGATTGCAATATGTACAAAGTAATTTAAATCAATAGACGCCTGACGTAAAATGCTTCAAATGAAGGCGTATACGTACAATCCATGTAGAAGCATTTTAGGAAATTTAGAACACGGTTGTAATTGGTCTTATTTTAGGATTGTATGTACGACTGAAATTTGTATTACTTTTCTATAAATAAATTCTGCGCCATTTGATATAAATTTTATTTGTTCATTTATTTTATTAACTTCCCGAAGCAGAAGTTTGTTTTTATCAAAAAATCCGATTTGCTAATTTTATGTTTTCTTAACGTTTTAAGCCATTCTGAATCGAATGAGACCAAAAACGGAAAAAGTATGTTTGTGTGAACAGATTTTTTACTTTTCATCGCCATTTTCTCCAAAACGCCTGCGCCGATTTCAAAACTATAAATACAATTTTTAGACATATAAGCACGTGTCTTATAATAATTAAGTAAATTATAACACATTTCAGAAAGTTCATGCAACTTGCCTTGAGGCAAAATGCCACTTGCAACTAGTTTATTTATGTATTTATCATGGGGGGAAGGTAGTATGTACACAATGACCTGGTGGTTTGCTGTTTAATGATATTAATTTATTTAATGATAATATGTATAACCATTCATTTTTACTCAGCTTTGGTTCTTTGATTACAAGTGAGATCGTATTTTATTTAAGTAGGAAATATAACAACATATTTATTAAGAAAAAATATTTATTAAGAAAAACCTATTACAAAAAAAACATTTTTTCCTTATAGCACGGACAAAATTATGTTTATAGTAGACACATACTGAGATGCTAATTTTTAAGAAAGCAGTTTACGAATAAGTCGTTTTTTTCTCTTTGGGATATTAGCACATGAATCAAGAGGGCACAAGTCATACATCGTAACTGATCTTTGAAAAAGTGAGTTTTGCAACAAATACAAGTCTCTTCGTTTTACCAGTAGATTATTTTTATCGGTTTTTACCAATTAATTCTTGCATACTTGGAGTAGAAGTTAAATGCTAGTTACCTTTGACAGGTTTAATTTTTTTTGCCTTGTAATTTTCGTAAAATAGTTACTCAATTTTGTTCGAAATTGAACGAAAATGAATTATTAATCAAAATTTCACCAAACACTAGTACTAGCCAAAGTTAATTGATTTTAATTGAAATAATTAAGCAATAAATAAGTCTCCAAAAATATTTAAGGGACACAACTAGTGTAACCGCTTAAAAAAAAGTGATTGTTGGGAATTTATATTAAAAAAATACTTTATCAATCATTTCAAAATGTTTTAAGAATATATAGTAAAATTTTTGAAGAAAAAATTAAATATTTCTTAGGTTATTGTCGATCTGAGAAACACCATGTAAATAAACTTTTCAAGGCTTGAAACACGTTTGAACTTATTACAGCGACAAGACTGTGACAATGACGCTCAACATCTGGCAGGACTGTTATTATTAAACCATTTTTTGATAAAGTCACTGTGTCACTTTTCCATATAAATCATTTTGTCAGTAGTTTTTCTATATCATATCTATTTGTCTATCAATATATGCATTAAGTTCACTATATATTTAGTTTATAATGAAGCTTTATCAGTATATTCCATACTAGTAATTGTATAATCATTGTAACTTTTTTTTATTAAACGTCTTCAGCAAATTTTTCATATAGATATCATTCTATATTATCAAGTAATCAAGGTTTACCCTTGATATTAAAAATTTTCTTTTTGAACTTCTTGCAGGGTAAGCTATATATTAATTGCAAAACATTCAAAATAATTTTTTTTAAATATTTTCACATTTCAGAGGTTTCTGAACATTTTGGCATACCTAAGAAAAAATTGATGTGTGTGTGCGGATACAATTTTTTGTCGACGATTTTGGAAATAATTTAAAAAAAACAAATGATTCGTATTGATAAGGAGACGTGCTGATTAGTTTTTAGCACAGGCAGGTATAGCCGTTTTGAAGATACGGAGCAAAAAGAGCCACAATTGATTTAGTGTTCGAGGGAACGGAACGTCCTATTTGAATAATTTAAAATCGTTTTATTTGTATTGACAAAATGAAGCACTCTTTTGCCTTAAGGCACGATGCCATGTACCACTAATTTTTGGTTCTAAATCTAAATGTCAGTCTGCATTCTAGTAATCTAGTAATTATTAACAATTATTCAACAATTACAATTTGGTTTTACGTTTTAAAAATGGCGAAATCATTTTTATCAAAAAGATGCAACGGATCTGGCCTTGTCGTTATTTTAATCTTACAATAATTCAAATACTATTACTGCATCTAATGTTTTTGAAAATGATTTCATTCCACCGATTACCTACAACACGACACCTATTCTAAAATATCAGACAATACAAACCATTTTCTGCTTGCTCGTCAAGTAAATCCATGATGATTTAAGCCCGTTATCTTGATGGAATAAATTTCGATACATTTACGCACAAAACATTTCCCGACGGTGCATTAATAATTCATTAACAGAATCTGTTTTCACTAATTGACGCTTGTCGTGGGACCATTTTAAGGCGTTTTTGAGTTAATCCGGATTAAATCAGTCACATAATTATCCTCAGCCATTAGAAGTGATTTATAGTAACGATTAGAGAATGCTGAGGGATAAAAGTTTGTTTCATGGTTTCTAGATATACATTGTTTTCAAAATTATAGGAGTATTCAGAATCTCAGAAAAGCGTAATATTCAAAATCGGATGTTTTAATAGTAAATTTATGTTCTAAAAATTGCTGGAAATTGCTGGAATCTGACACTCCGTTATTTCTAAAACTGAATTACCAGTTTTAGCACTTTTTGTCCTCTATCATTGGAACGACTGGACCTGTCTCTGTCAAAAACTAATCAGCACGTCTCACTCAACAATGCGAGTCGAATGTTTTTTAACTTATGCAAATCGGTTATTCCGTGTACATTAAATCGTGAACGAAAATTTGTATCCAAACATACACACACACATACAACAATGTTTTCGAAGGTTTGCCAAAAAGTTCAAAAACTTTTGAAACATAAAGATATATAAAAAATTAATACTTTAACTTACCCTACGAAAAGTTAAAAGAAAAATAGACCAAGTGGTGATTTTTATTAGAACAGAATTGGTCAGAAAATTTAAATGGCTGTTACGTTTGAACCAATAAATTAATAATAACTCTAAATAAATAGACACTCAAACTGAACATATTACATTAAAATATAATTTCTGCTTTGTTACTCCTCATTATTAAATACACGATGACATCAGTTCGGTCGTGAAGATCTGTTTGACAATATTAGTTTAGGTCTGTCCTATAGTGTATGTCCTTGGTTTGTGTATGTTTTGATTGACTTCCCAAACATGGGCAGTTTTAGTTTGTTGTTACCGAAACTTGCCATGACGTATTTCAAACTGCTAGTAGGATTATATGTATTAATTATGAATCACTTACAAACTAGACTGAATTATGTAGTATCATGTAGAACATACTCTGTAACACACATAACTAACTAGTGGAAATTCTATCGCTCTGTTTCGATGTCATATCATTGAGAAGGTTTTATCGATTTATTTGCATTAGGTATTCTAGCTTTTCTTCACAATTGCTAAAATACTAGGTGTATAAATTAGTGATTTATATGCTCGAATGAAGAGGAATTATGAATAGATTTTAGAATAGAAATTAATACTTCTATCATTAATTTGCTTAATATATATATATATATATATATATATATATAAATATAGAGAGAGGGACAGAGAGAAAGAGATAAGCTGTTTTTGAAAAAGGTGATCTATTGTATCTTAGAAAAGTAAAAGTTTAAAGTTTAAATGAGTATTGAAAATTGATACACAATACATGTTAATGTGATACTAAAAACACAAGTAGAAACCGAAAAAATAACCCGCTCTTAGCTGAAATGCTCTCGTAATGAGTAAATAGTCAGAAAAAATTTAATTAATTTTTGTTTTTTTTTTGCATATTTTAAATTTATATTTTGACATAAAAAATCATAACATATCCATCTTGTCTTGCTGGTAAACATTCCATTGTTTTAACAACTTATAAACATTTTTTCATATATTTAAATATATTTCAATTCAGTATATATTCTCTCATTTTAAGATTTATCTAATCTAAATTAATTCTATAGTTTATTCACTTTTGATACCGCGCTCACGTTTTCAGTCTGAGGAAAATCTAACTTTCAACCGGCGGATATTTACAGGATTTCTTATCGTTAGATACATTTCAAGTCATTAATTTTAATTCAAATACAAACCCTTGTACTATCATTACATCAAAAGACCAACCATATTTCTGTGGTAATATGGTCATATAAATAGGTAAATGTATTTGTAAGTTAATGCAAATTGCATAAACATAGACTACAGTGAATTTCAATTATTTTTTTAACATATACTTTCTGATATACAACAAATGTAGAACTGTAATGTAATTGTAAATGTATAAATTTATTTTTATAGTAAATTTAATATCAGTATATTATGCACTAAATCTTTTGTAGTAGTTGTGTATAAGTAGGTACTATAAACATGGATTTATATTGATTTTAGTAGGTAAAGTGGATCAATAATATTTGAAATTTATTTCACTAAAATTCCAAATCTGGTAAGTATTCCTTTTCTAAACTTAAAAAATCTGAGTGAGTAATATATCTAATATTATTCACTCAGATTTTTTAAGTTTAGAAAAGGATTACTACTGTATGGAACGCATATAATTCAAAGAAAAATCATTGTAAGTATCTTTATACGAGATCGTTTAATATTATAATATCTTATATGTATTTTAAATTAATTTTTTATTACTTAATAAATATATAAATAAAATAACTTAACCACTTGTAAAATGTGCACATACGTTGGCATTCGTTTCTCACGAGTGAGCAAATGATCAAGATGAAATCTTGAACAGTTGATGAATCTTCATCAGTTTAGGATCATATTAATCCTAAATGATTTTATCATTGATGGGAACCACAAATTATTAGAATGGCACGTACTATTTTGAAACTATTTAAGTCCTTAGCAATTCTTGTTCAAGTTCCATAAACTAATTTAATATTCTATACACTGCAATATCTTTCCAGTCGCCGGAACGAATACGTGTATAACTTATACATATCTACGGAAATACAAGTTCAGCACAGCGTTTATGGTGAATATATTATATAGTGGAAAAGCAAAGAGGTTTTACGGTTTCAAAAATAAAAAAACTAAAAACTTCAAGTAAAATACGACTTCCAAAACTTACAGATATAGATACATGCGGTTTGAGCTAGGTACACGGTATACCTACCACAAGCCAAAACGCGCAAACTTTTTTAAATTTATCTGGTTTTCATCCCATAAATATATTAAAACTCACGAGTCAAGGATGTGTGTTCATTTGTTATTCAGAGAGCAATGATGTGATGGAGGTGTTTTTAAAAAGTTTACACAAGAAATATTATAGTGGCTTTTATGATGACGGTGTTCGAATCGTGTTTTTCAACTGAGAGTTGGGAGAAAGATCAGTAAAAGTTTCATTTGGTGTATATAAAATTAGGAACAAGCATTTAAAATACTTTGTATTTATTTGAAATGCATTGTATTTTAGAATCATATTGTATTGCAATTATATTTTAAATTTAATTTTTATATACTCGATTAGATCTCCCCCATAGTAATAAATTGACAAGAGCCTGAAATAATATTTATTATTATTGATTACGGCTTGCTTATGAATAAATAAATGAATAAATAGATGAATTGAAACTTTTTTTTTTTTTTTTTTTTTTAATTATATATTTATTAATCAATCAATAATACAATTATTTCAATACATTGTAATTTTAAAACTATAATCAACATAATCTGAATTGCTTAAAGCAAAATTTTAATTTATTTAAAAACAAAATATATATTTATTACTGCCAAACTCCTTCCTAGTCATCCTTTTTCTTCTAATTTCGTTCAGAAAATCGTATAGTGATTTATTTTTCTCCAAATTATACCATACTGTGGCAGAAACAAACCACAGTAAGGCTCTTTGTTTTTCACTATTTTTTAGTTTGATTTCAAAAATATTTTTAATGTCCATTTTTTCTAAGTCTATACCACAAGTTGTTTTGATTTTTTCCGTGGTCCATTTCCAAATTGTTGCAGCCATTCCACATTCTTGTATTTTATGTTGAATTGAATCATTTTTTTGGCAAAAATTGCATTTGTTATCAGTTGTTATCTTATGTCTTAATAAGCGGTCTTTTGTTGCAATTTTTTCATTTAATACAAGATATGTTTTGGATCGCCATAAAGTAGGAATATATTTATTAGATATATTTTTCCAAATTATATTCCAATTCAGATCTGGGTATTTCCCTTCAATTGGATTTATAATTATAATTTTATTCAATTCAGAATAAATATGTTTTGTTGTGATATTTACATCATTATATTTTATCACCAACTTTATAATTTCTCTGTATACTGTGGGAATTTGAATTATGTGATCTTGATTGTTCATTTTTAATATATAATTCAATATTAAATTTTTGTTTTCGCAATTTTCTCCATTTATGATTTTTATAAAGTTCCTGGTGATAAGTGCATCTGCTTTGTTCTCTACATTAATGAGGTTTAATCCACCTTCTTCATACTTTTTTTCCATTTGTTTTCTTTGAATTTTATATAAATGGTTTTGCCATATAAATTCATTTACTATATTCTGAATTTCTTTAATTATAATCTTTGGAGCAGTTAAGATTTGCGCAATATACCACAATTTTGATAATGCATATATATTCACAAATCTTACTCTCTGAATCAGATTGAAGTTTCTACTTTTTCCGTTATATAATATATTTCTGACACTATTTTTTACTTTATTCCAGTTTTCCATGGTTGTATCTTCCAAATTCCTTCTAAATGTTAATCCTAAAACCTTAATTCTATCAGTTATTTCTATGTTTGTATTTATTTGCCTGCTTTTCCAATTTCCTACTTCTAAAATTTTAGTTTTGGATTCATTTATGGTGAGATTTGAAGCTTTTTTATAGTGTTCTAAAATATGTTTAATCATTTCCAGTTCATTTATATTTCTCATAATTATAGTCACGTCATCAGCATATGCAAAAATATGATTTGTTCTATTTAATGTTTTGTGAAAAGTCCGAATTAGCGGTTCTAAAACAATACTAAATAGCAACATTGATAACGGGCATCCTTGTCTTATAGATTGTTCAATTCGAAAATTTTTGTTGTGTATCCATTTATTAAGACTTTTGACTTCGACAACTTATAATAATTTTTAACAAAATTAATAACTTTTGATGGGAATTTCATTTTATTCATTATTTGGAAAAGAAATGTATGTGATACCGTATCAAATGCTTTTTGGAAATCGATATTCATAATTCCCATATTTTCATTTTGCATTATATCACAACACTCTATGGAAGATCTTATTCCTTCTAGATTATGTGAGATATTTTTATTCGGTATACCACATGTTTGCTCACTACCTAATATTTTACTAATTTTAAATTTTATTCTGTTAGCAAGAATTTTATTTAGTATTTTTATATCACAATTCAAAAGAGTTATCGGCCTATAGTTTTTTATGGTATGTTCTTTGCCTTTTGGTATTAAGGTTATTATCCCTTCGAATAGCCGTTGATTTCTAACATCTTGAAAAATTTATTCAATATATTTAAAAAATCATTTTTTATGATTTCTATATGATACTTATAAAATTCATATGGTATTCCATCGGGTCCTGGTGTCCTGTTGTTACTCATACTCTGTATTACCTCACATAATTCATCGATTGTTATCTCTTTATTGAGTTCTTCTGCATCAGTTGTTGTTAGAAATTTTGTAATATTTTGTAATAACATTGTTTGGTGTTTTTCTGAAGAATCTTGGATTTTAAAGCTTTCTTCAAAATAATTTTCAACATGTTCCAAAATGTCTTTCGTTTTTGTAAATATTTCTTCATTATTTTTTAACTCCTTTATATACGAACTGTTTTTGTTTTTGATATCTTTAGCGTAACTAAATAACGACGCATTTTCATATTCATCAATAGTCTTAATTTTACTTCTTATCATTGTTCCATTTAAATACTTTTTTGCATTAATATAATCCTTGTTTTTAATTCTCTAATTTGTTCCGTTAAATCTTCTCCGCTATTTTCTTTCTGTGACATATCTATTAACAATTCTTGCATATTGTTAATAGTTTGTCTTCTCATGTTTGCTGCATCAATTGCCATCGATTTGAATAATCTTTTAATTGTTGGCTTCATTTGATCAATCCACCAACTTATTATGTCATTTTTATATTTATATGTATTTTTATTTTTATTGTATATTTCTTGAAAAATATTTGTCGAGTTTTTCAACGTTTCTGTATTCAATTTCCATATTCCTTTTCCATAAATTGGTAATTTATAATCAGTTATATATTTTATTTTAAGCATATGGTGATCACTAACACTTACCGGAATTATTTCTGTATTCTTAATTGTATCCGCAATATTTTTAGATACATATGCTCTGTCTATCCTAGATTTTGTAGAATGTCTTACGAAGGTAAATTTCACTAAATTTCCATACTGGTTTTCCCATGTATCTTTAAGATCCAGTTGTTGAACTAATCTATTTAAACCATTACAGAAATTTGTGTAATTACCTTGCTGGTCTTTTGCATTTATCACACAATTGAAATCTCCTATTAAAATCAATCTACTGTTATCGACGATATGTGGCAGTATATCATTTTCAAAGAAGGAATTTCGAACGTTTCTATTTTTGCTTCCAGATGGAGCATAAATACAAATAATTCTATTTTTGTCAATAGTGATTGATGTTATTCTTCCATCAGTTGATAATACAGGATTTTCTACAGCAATTGTATTCCGGTATATGATCGCCGTACCTCTCTCAATGTTTTGATTATTATGTAATACATCATAACCAAAACATGAAATTTTTAAATTCGACGGTACTTCTTGTAGACACGCCACGTCTACATCAAAGTCTCTTAATATTTTCCTGATTATGTTAATTCTGGTAACAGAATATGAAGCACAAATATTAAGGCTAATTATTGTCCTTGTTACATTCATTAGAATTTTTTAATGATGGTATTGGTACGTTATCTACTATTTTTCTAATTTTTTCTTGTTGGTCCATTAGTGTTTCCATCATTGTCTTATGTTTTTTACATTCTGTTCTGTTGGTTTTTTCTGAATCAATATTCGCATTTATAATACTTGCTAGTATTATTGCGGAGTTCGGATCATTTTCAGTGTTTATATTTTCTGCAATAATGTCCATATTCATCGGCTCGTCATCGTTTTGTTCTATTATTTTATTTTGATTTATGTTTGTTGCTATATCTAGGTTAACTACTGGTACTGATTCTTGGTTTACTGTTGGTACTATTTCTATGTCTTGTAATAATATTTCGTCTCCATCTTTTTTTCCTGTTATTTCGCTGTATAATTTTTTCTTATTTTCACTGTTTTTTCTTTTTTCACATTGGCTGATTATGTGCGTTGTTTCAAAACAGTATGCACATGTTTTCGGCTGGTTATAATAAGTAATTAACGCTTTATCGCCATTAATGTGAATAAAAGATGGAATGGGCTTTTCCAGAATCATGTCCACTAATCTTGTTCCTGTTAAAAATTTCTTATTCGTATCATCTATATTCCTTTTAGGGCTACTCACATATTCATTCTGAATGTTTTTAACAGTACTATAGATGCAATCCAATTGTCTCGTTATTTGTTTCAAAGGGAATTCTATATACTCTAATTCTTGTAAATTTGTCATCTGCATATTTTATTTTTATATTATTATATTCGTTATTTGCCATTGTAATCTTATTGTTGTCAATACCGTTTTCTATTAAATTCTGGCAAATCTCTAATTTATTGAATTTGATATATATGCCTTTCGGCGTCGTTTGATAACCTATCATTTCGTTTTCTAAATGTTCTAAACTCTTAAATATCCATAGATATATTTCTTTCGCATTGGGTCGCAATTTGTTTTCTTCAAATTGCACCCAAATTGTGTTATATCGTTGCACCATTTTCGAAATGTCCCCGTTCCGAACGGGGCTCGCTCACTATAAAAACGGGTTTGTTTACATGCGCTGTGTTATGTTCTTATTTTCTATTCACTTCACTTGATTTAAATTTAACTATATATTTACCTGAATATTATTTCGATATACACTGTTCGAAAGTCAGATTGCGACTGCACTCATTGATATATTAAAAAGTAAATAATTGAATATAAATATAAGAATTGTTTAATAAACAATTAATCAAAAATACAATCTATATTTTTTTTATCTATCAATATTTTTAAATTAGTGACGATTTAGTGTTTATTGATCATTTGTAAGAAAACATTTATTATTTTAGAGAGATTGTGCATAAATAATAAATATTGCTTGCTATTTGTTCGAGAATTATAATATTTTATCATTAGTAATTTTTTATGAAACACGGCGTGCGTATACTTCTATGAACAATGACTAAACTACAAAAAAAAACTAATTGAAAGCTACCAATTCCAATTACGAGCAACGTTTTTAATACTAATTATTATTAGATACGTAACAAAAACTAAAGCAACATTTGAACTAACAAAATATATTGTTAATCATGTGTCATTAATACAAAAAAAACTCAAAATTTTTTAACTATCCAATAAATATATCTTTTATTTACAATGTAGCCCGCAGACACGCTAATACACCTATTTTTACCTCATTTCCTTATTATTATGACCAAAATATATGTAATATTACTATGTATTTTGTTTTTTGTATTATTTGTTCGTAGACTAAAAAATACTTATATGCTTATAAGCTTATATATTGCAATGCTGAATGGGATATTTTACTCGATGATGCATCTAAAGTAGATTAACAATCAACCATGAAATATACGTGGGATATTTAATATTTTTTTATTTTTTCTTCGATTTTTATTTATAGGTATTTTCAAATATTAGTTAAATTACAAAGAATGAACTTATTCTCAAGAACCTTTACACTGGCAAAGGTGTGAAAAATAAAATAATAGTAAATATAAAAGTATATTAAGTTAAACATTTTAAAATTTCACAAGAGATAAGCTAACTCAATATATATATATATATATATATATATATATAATATACCAACTCTATTGATAAATATTTGGGTATATTCTTTGAAAAAATGGCCATTTTTTGGAAGTTGTATTCAACATTGAGTACATTTTATTTCGGATTGTAGAGTACTTTTATTTCGGAAAATCCTTCATAGTTGAAAATGAGACATCGGATGAGTTTGAAAGGCTTAAAAAAATAGTAAAAAAACACATTTTTATATTTAGAAAATAATTTGTATATTTTCTGAACATATTACGATAGTTAGTTGTTTGATATGGGTTATGTGCAGTCGTGTATATTGTTTGGTTTCCACAGTATATTTACTAAAAGTCAAAAATTACTGATATGCTTTTAAGATTATATATTGCGATGCTGAATGTGATATTTTACTCGATAATGCATCTAAAACAGCTCAACAATCAATCACTAAAGATACGTGCGCTATTATCTATCTTGATAATTAGTAACGGAATTGAATTTTTGTTCAGATTTTTATTTATAGGTAGAACACAACAACACGTGATCGGGTACTGCTTGTATTTAATAAAATAAAAATTTGGCAAGATGAAATTGAAAACAAACAAAAATATTGTATCAAATATGTTTATTTTTAATAACAAACAACAAAAATAGAGTATCGAATATAATTTTTCCCTATATTGTTATACACCTCGATATGTTGTTTATACAAAAAATTATTCCGATATATTTTTTTGAATTATCCAATCAATAGATCTAGTGCACAACACGGGGTTCCATTATCCCCGTGTCATATGCGGATTTGATCACATGCATATTTTCGAAATACCAAATCGCACTTGATTAATATCCTCGCTCTGGCCTATGGTCGCCGGTTGCATGCGATGGTCGGCAGGGCGATAGAGAATCCAATTTATTATGCGGCTAAAAAAAGTCTTAATCACAAAAATAGTAGCGCAACGGTGGAGCGCGAAAAAAAACATATTTCAAAGAGTGTAGAGATAATGATATCTAGGTGCATCATAGAATGACCGTGCCGTATGGAAATATATGAACTCGTAAGGTACAGGTGAATTCATGAAAGTGTACATCGTAATGTGGTGCTTGCAAATAATTATGTAAATAGAAGCTTATTTTGTTTTATTAATAATATAACTAAAATTTATAGTATGAAATAAATCATAGAATATCCAAACAAATACTTTTTTCGGGAAGGCAACGCAGTCGTTAACAATTCTTCTTTTGGGAGTGGATTAGGGGGAAGTCCCCTAGTGGCGAACACCTAAGGTTATTTATAAATAAATAAAAAAAAATGTTAAATAGAGTGTCCGGTGCTTCGTGCCGTCCGGCGTTACGGAACTTCCTCTTATATTATATGTGAACCTAAAACGATGGCCATATATAATAAGTAGGCTCACAAAATGCCTTTATCTCTTGAGATTATAATTGATATCTAAAAGTTTTAGTGTAAATTTACCATCATACTAGTTGATATAAAGAAGTTTCGAGATTGTCATCATATCCAGTATGTGCTATTCCACATTATAATATATTCAGGCTTTGTTTTATAAGTATACACTTTTTGACTATTATTCATTTTAAAAATAAAGATGTCACGTCTAACCTAAAACTGATCATCAGTAAATGATCAAGAATTTAATTTTGTTACCAATTTTGATTCTAGTAAGAAATAATTGCCTGCGAATATTATTCTTGAACTCATCGTAGAGCTGCAGTGAAAAATGTGGGCGAGCTGTCCTTTGTTCTATTCCTGCGATATCTCGGTATCAAGCAGTATGTTACATTTTTACTTGTAGATTTTCATTTTGATCTCAAGTGCATATAGCCTTTCAGGGGTATTGCTGTATCGTATGAATATTAATGTTAAACCCAAAGAAACAACTTACAGAATAAATGCTCCAGTGTAGTTCTGATTGCTGTTAAAATAAATATAAATTAACAAAAGGAAACAAATGTTCACAATTGTTTTAAATTAGATATGGAAATACAGATCAAATTGTGATAAGTCGATATATATTTAATCATGTTACTGAACTACATGATTTCTTAAATAAAATTGATAATAATATTAAACTTCTACAAAATATCGATATTTACCATAGTCTTTACCTTTATCAACTAGAATTTATTCCAAATATTTCTAAAACAAAACTATGTACATCAATATGATCTATATACAGTTAACAATATTTAGAAACAGTAATACCTAACTTTATATGTATTAATAATAAGTATGATTAAATAATCTAAAATAAATTCTTCAAGCCCTTTTAATTACTTGGTAAGTGATGTTTCGTGCATTATATTTGATCAATAAATTGTGGATTTTTTATTAATTATGCCATAAAAAATATATGAACACCCTAATATACAAAATTTATATAGTACTTATTATAACTAACAAATATATAAAAAAGTTTATTATAACTTGATTTTAATTGCTCATAATGCATTTTTCCATTTTGATAAAATTACTAATCATTTTTATTACATTTGTACACATATTACCTTAATAGCTTTCACATTGTTTGTTATATAAAAGTGCAGCTTTTACATAATTTGTTTGATGTCATATGTATAGAAATTTGATAATTTTGCGGAACTTTATTACTTATTTATATCCACAAAATTTTACTGATAAAATTGACTGCTATATGAAACAACCAAAAATGATTTAATTTTTATATTTTCAACCTTTGTGGAAATAAAATAGTAATAAGTGCCATAATTAATTTTATTTAAAATTAATGTTCATGTTTAATTGTATTAAAGTAGTACTAAAAATTTGTGAATGCTTTTAGAAAGCACTCTAAAGGATTAAATGCACATATTTTTCATAATCGACCAATTTTATAAATTAATGCTTTTTTGACAATTCAAAATAGATTGTTCTAAAATTATTAAAAAAAATATTAATCTTTCAAATATTTTACTAGTTATAGTTTTTATATAAATTGATTTAACAAATCACGATTCTATTATATTCTTATAAATAAAAAAGTACAAATCAACTTAGTAGTTAATTATTAATTTTTGAATTTTTTTTTATCCTTTTCTTCAAAATTTTCCCAGACAATTTTCAAAAGATTTTTCTTTTCACGGGCGTTAGTAATATTCAAAGCAAAGGGGTTCATTATTTTATATGGCATAGAAAGTAGAGCCAGACATGCAACTAGCGCTGACCAGAATAAAAGGTATTTCTTGTACGAATGATAAGGAACTGATAACAAAAAATATCATTCTGCCCTACTATCACGCATTCGGTGAGAATAATACCAAATTTTCCGAAAGGTAAAGAGCACTATATATTGCTCATAAATGCACCTTTGTATGGCGTGGGTGTGAGTGTGTGTGTTTGGATACAATTTTTCGTCCATGTTACCAGAAACACACTCATCAACCGATTTGAATCATTCATAGAACTTTCGACTTGTACTAACACGGAGATGTGCCGATTAGTTTTTGACAAAGACAGCTCCAGCCGTTCCGGTGATACATAGTTGAAAATGCAATTAATAGCAGTTTTTTTATAGAACGGCGTATCCGATTAGAGTAATTCAAATATCTTATTGCTTCTGTCGAGGGTTTGAAGAAATGATTCGTTTTTGTGTGTTTTATGTTTTCGCTCTTCTTAAACATAGATAAAGCAGCATAAATATAAGCACTTATATTATATTTAATATATTAAATAGGGCAATGAAATTTACAGTTTTTATGATAATTATTTTAAATTATTACACTTTATTTAACTAATTCAGTTGTAAGATTACATTTGGTAAGACTTCGAATTGTCAGTAAAAATCATCATTTTGGCTGTTCCAAATGCCGATTTTTACCGTACAGGCAGGCAGGTGAACTATTATTAATCCATATACAGTGATATATGCAAATAGAATATTTCCGTGCGCAATACAACATATTTCACGTGATGTATCTAAACGCATTCTGTCAATATATTTTATGTACAACATCAATCATTCGCAAAACGTTTAATCCACTTGCCTAATATGCTGCACGCATTTGTTGCTAATCAATAATATTTATACGTGTTACCATTTGAATATATATATATATATATATATATATATATATATATATATATACACAATTTGATATGCAAATTGTGTCAGGTGAGGAAGCCCAAATAAATACATGGTGCCACATAGTGTTTTACGTAAGTGTTTGATTATTGAGAATGGAATTTGTATATAGAATCGGTAATATTAGCTTCTATAATATATAATACATATATATATATATATATATATATATATATATATATATATATTGAACTATTATTCTCAGGACTTGTGTTTGGTATGTGTAATCGAATCCAATCAGAAATGTAGCAAACCTCTTACTACTGAGAATAAACTTGAAATCTGGATTCATAGTTCGAAATCCAAATGTAATCCAGATCGAACAAATCAGCAAACTAGTATAGGTTCTAAGTACAGTTTGAGAATAATGCTAAAAAAATCTTGTTAGAAATAAACAAGTTACGTCAAAAAAACATGTTGCAAAAAAAATTCTATATATGTAAGTTATCGACAAATATCGTATTGCTAGAAATGTGAAATATTGGCAAGTCCCACAGATTTGATGAACTTAAATGCATTTTTATAATTAAATCAACTTTTTTGTTGCATAATATTTTAGAAATTCATTAAGACCACAAACTTAATTCAAATATGATTTTTCAATAATTAATTAGGAAGAAAAGGTATTAGATTAAAAACTAATCCGTTCGATTTATAACAGATATCATGCGAGCGATTAACAATTTTTAAAAATCGGTTCAGAAACTTTCTGCAAATTGTAACAGAAACGGCTGAGCTGATTATCATTGGGAGTTCTATTCACTTTAAATTCACATTAATTTTTTGAAATTGGTTCAGCCATTTTCCAGATTACGTCGTCAAAAATCAAATTTTAGCTTTTAACGTTACAAAAACGGTGGTCATTATAATTTTGATGAATTTTCATATTGAACCCACTTGCAGTGCCTTATAGATAATTGCCAATTTAAATATTGGATCAATATATATCACATATACATTTATATATTTATATTAGATTCTCAGTTGATAGCTTTATCTATCACTTTGTTTTTATTGATTTGCTAATATCATCAACCACAACTGAATAATGTGCCTTAACAATATTTATAATATAATAAAGAATAAATAATATAATATCAATACATTCGTTATGACTATTGAGAGGATTTAAATTGAACAAAAAAGTTGAAAAATATATATTTCGCTGTATGAAAAGATTTATACATACGTGATCAACCCTTTGGCGTTATACTTTTGAATCACATGTTAAATATTATCTATCAGTTCATTTATAGAAAAACTGAATTTTACATATATAGTTCAAATTAGTATCTGGTCATGTGGTAAAAAATAAGATTTCATAATGACATAAAACAAATTTTTAATGATATGGTATTTTAATTGTTGCTAGGAATTAGTTTGGCATGACGTGTTTTCCATACCAAACAATTTTTTTTTTGAATTGACCAAGTGCTCGGATATTGATACTTTATATATATATATATATATATATATATATATATATATATATATATATATATATATATATATATGATATTCAGTTTTCAGGGCAATACATCAATTAAAAAATTTGTATGACTTTAAAACATTTTTATTTTTTCCATACGTTTCGACACATTGTTTTGTGTCATCTTCAGTGGACTATGTAATTGAATTAATCCTTATTATTTCATATTATAAATGTTCACAATGCACAATCCTAATTATTTCATATTATAAATGTTCACAATGCAACAAAAAGCCAATCTCTGTCATTTTAAATTGAACCATATATAAATTTTTTGAAAATGACAAAGATTGGTTTTTTGTTGCATTGTGAACATTTATAATATGAAATAATTAGGATTGTGCATTGTGAACATTTATAATATGAAATAATTAGTATTAATTCAATTACATAGTCCACTGAAGATGACACAAAACAATGTGTCGAAACGTATGGAAAAAATAAAAAAATTTTAAAGTCATACAAATTTTTTAATTGATGTATTGCCCTGAAAACTGAATATCACATATTTCAACATCAAAATTATAATAAAAAAATTTAATATATATATATATATATATATATATATATATATAAATTATATTTGCATATACATTAAATAATTATTCTATACATGATAATTGAAGTCTATATGCGTAGCATAATGGGTGTACGTCATAGTACGCGTATAGGTTTCTGGTGCGATTCAAGATCGCTCATGTGTAAAATTCATCCCGTGTGCGTTCTTCCTATTCACTGCAAGCCATAATGGAGATCTATACCTATATCACGAGAAGATATAATTGGTACATATTAATTAACAAAATATCCAGTTGGATAGATACTAAATTGGAATTAATATTTGTTTTAAAATTTATAAATACTATTTGCAGTGGTATCAATTTTAATATTGATATGACTGAATATTATTAATTTCATTGTTTAGTATGAATTTCACATTTAACAAAAATATTAATATGAATCGAAATTTAAAATTAAAGTTCAAAGTTCAACAAAAGTTTTGAAAAATTCCGTTTTGATACGTATATTTTGAGTATTATCATTAAAGATTTGAATAAAATTCAATTAGTATTTTCTAGATTACTCCATTTTTTTAAAAAAAAAAAACGTTTTGATACGTATATTTTGAGTGTAATCATTGAAGATTTGAATAAAATACTATCCAAATTACTCAATTTTTTTTAAGTAAAACTTCTTTAGGCACGACTAGGGTGTAAATCCGTACAAATGCAACGGAAGTGCGTTACGGCAGATTCGAGTCGAGTGCCACTGATTCGTCATTCGCTCCCGGTGATTTCTTATTTCTATACGGGTCGATTCTGATTACTGTGAATAGAGATCTGTCGTTGTATGCGTGCCGGCCTCTACGTTGTATGCGTACCGATTTTTTATATAAAACATTTTTATATAAAATAGTACTAAGAACTGTCAATATGCTATCTATTTGGTACGCGATCAGGTGTTTTACACAAAAAATCTAACTTTTAGTATATGGTATAAATGCACATTAGAATAAAAATTAAGAATTATTGTGCGTTTGACGGCCCTAACAGTCGCTATTCGATTAAAAAAAAAATATTGTGCTGAATTTTACACAATATTAAGTTCATAATGAAATCTTATTACTAACTTTACTGTCTTTTTATACCTGATGCCCATTACTTCTTATACCCGGAACGAATGTGACAATGCTTTATTGTCAGATGTATACATCTGTAACTTGTTTATTATGTATGCAGGGTTGTCAGATTTTCAACAACTTAAAATATTACTAACAAAAATAATATTGTTAAAACATATATATTCGATTTAATATATTTATATTTTCATAAAATTGCCATCGAAGTAGAATTGAAAAATATTCTTCAATATAAAAAATAGTAGAAATCTCGTTCTACCGTACAATGACTTTTTTATTCGTTTTTAGTTATAACCATATTTTAAATTTCACTTGCCACGTTTAAAATTGATACCTCGCCGCATAGAAATTTATTTTAATTTGCTGACGAATTACTCATACAAATATATTATTTCTCTCAAATATTCAGTACAAAGCTAAATATGGTCTGTTGGGATTTGCAGTGACTAGTTCTGGGTTCGATTCAAAACTCGGTCATGAATTTTATTTGAGCTTATAGATACCAAATATAATTCAAATTAACCAAAAGGAATCAAGCAAAAATTGCTTTGCAATTTTGAAAAAAAATAGTTAAAAGTTAGACAACACTGTTCAATTATAGCACAAGTAGTTGGTTGTCTTCCAGAAACAAGTCATGAGCCAAAAAATCACATCGTAACTAAATGTCTTCATAATAGACTAATCGTAGCTCAAAATGGAACTAATATTTTAGCGTACATTTAACTCCTATAATTTACATTCAAATAAAATATATAGTATTTTTTAATGTATGTATTTTGCTCGACGTGTGATATTTCAGCTATCTTAATTAGCCCTCGGTGCCCGCCACCTAGTCTATACTTCAACTTGTACATTTCGGCTACGCTCGTTAGCACTCTAATGAACAATAATGAAAGGTTTTCTAGAATTAACGAGGATATAATTGTCAAAATGCTGTTTCAAAACTTATCTTCATTGTGTATATATGTGTGTAATTTCCTTTTTCCACACTGCGGATAATGTGTTCGGCTGGGGCTTTACAGTTCTAAGGGAAAATTATTCGAACAATTGTTACGCATGATATGATATACAAACGTGTACATCGATGGGCTCAGGTAGGGTGTGAATGTAAATACTTTTCCAAAATGGGAAAAGTTTTTTATTTAGTTTATTGGTAAGTAAGAAATAATATGTTCAGTTCATTTAAGTTGTTTCTGATATCTGAAATCTAATGTAGTTACACATTCAGGTGTTGCTTCATTTACTTACACTATAGCTTATTTGTGAGTATAACATAAAATATGAGTTATAAAATATATTATTTTTGAATACTGCTGTATGCTGTGCTTGTCAATCCATTATTTTTCAATCAAATTTATATTTATAACAAATTATCTATTTGGTATGCTATATTTTTGTTTATCAGAAATTTGACTCAATTTATTCTTATATACTGAGCAACCCAGTAACTTATTCAAATCAATAATTTTTGTATTTTTTTTTCAATTATTTAAAAAATCTATACATTGTAAAATCAATTTACTCATAAAGAAAATCTTTGTAGAGTAGACTGGGTGGGGTAGTGACAGTCGTCATAACAGCTTAATTATATTGATATTGAGATAGAGTCCAAAGGGATAAGATAAAGTATGTTTGTTCGAACAAGTTTTCATTATTGCATTGAGTCAGTGCACTGTATAAACATGATTTGTAGACCACATTTTGTTTAAAAAATCAAAAGTAGTTTTTTTTATTTGATTTATTCTAATAATAACTATTACTTATTGATGGGTCACCTATTGTTTTTAACTTATTTTTATGCATATCACAACCATCCTGGGGGTGCGAGTGTGACACTTACCCTTTTCTTGAATGATTTGATTTTGTGACAAAATCATTGCCTTATTTTTGGTACACAACTCATATATTTACATATATAAAAATAAGTCGGGTTTTCCTTCCTGACGATATAATTCCAGAACGCACAAACCGATTTAATGCAAATTGCTGGAACTTCACGCACCTTAATTAAAAATTAGAGTAATGACATTAGTGAGAATTATCAGAATTATGCTTCGTTAAGTCAACGAGTAATTCTTGCCGCAAAGAAAAATGATGTACACGCACTGAACTTCACCATTCAATCAAAAATTGCTGGCGATTTAGTGACATACCAATGATTCCGACTGGTTTTTTGTTTGACTTCAAACGATTGCAATTTTCAGTTTGCCTTGCATTTGCAATGACAATTAACAAGTCGCAAGGCTAATCGTTTAGTGTTTGCGGGATAAATTTAGAAAATCATTGTTTTTCACATGGGCAGTTATACGTTGCGTGTTCACGAGTTGGGAAACCATCCGCTTTGTTAGTGTTAACGTCAGACCAAAAAACCAAAAATATGGTTTACTAAAGAGCACTTCAATGAAACGGATAATTTGCGGATTCACTTTCATTTACTTAGAGAAGTTCAACTAAAAACACTTCATGTTTGTAATCGAAATAAATTCATTACTGTTGTGAAATAAAATCAAATTTTTCCTTTTCAAATATAAAACAAACAAAAAATTTCTTCATCTTTCTCACGAAACCATCTGGTGGCAATACGGAGTTTGTCGTGTTTGCTAATATATATATATATATCCTTGCCAGTCATTGTTTATAAATAAATGCAATATTCTAATATTCTATGAAGCTATTCTTATAATATATTTTAATTAAAGTTATTAGTTAGATAATGATTTGACAGTCTCTAAACACAATTTGTAGGTCATGGTACCCCTTATGCAAACTCATCACACTCACTAGAAATTAACAAAAAATAATGATATTTCGTAGGGCTCCTCGTAATATAATTTCGGTTGCGAAAAATGACCCAAGTCGTTGGCAGCGCTAAATAATTTTCTCGAGAAAAGCGGAGACGCTATTACGTAATTGGACAATATTCCCGCGAGAGTGAAAGGGAAATGCGCCGCGTTCACATACAGTCGGAGTCAAAGATCCCTAAAGTTTTTGGGTTAAAGGAACCGCAAGAAAATTATTATTCATATGCGAATACAATCCCGCAAAACGCGTTAAGTCAGTTTGCGGAATGATTTATGGGTAAATGAACGTTTATACTAAATAATGGCACAGATTTAATGTGATACATTATTAAATTCGATTTATTAAATAACAAGAATCATTTTAGATTTTGGATATAAAATGTCAATACATGTTAATATTTCATGATTAACTTCTCATAGTTTAAGTTATACTAATCGCAAAAAATCGAAAGAAAATGAAAATAGTTATATATCTTTACGTTTTAGAGGTTTCTGAACATTTTGACGTACCTTAAGAAATTTATGTATATGTGTGTGTGTGCGTATGTTTGGATACATTTTTTTCTACGATATCGGGTGCACGGATCAACCGATTTGAATGATTCAAAAAAAACAGTTGATTTGTATTGACAAGTAGACGTGCTAATTAGTATTTGGTGAAGGTAGATCCAACTGTTTTGGTGACACGTAGCTAAAAGTGCAAAAAACAACCCGTTTATGATAGAACGGCACACCCGACTAGAATGATTCAAAAAACATTCGATTAGTATTGATAGACTGAATAGCTAGTCACATTTTTGCAAAGGCAGTTCTAGCGGTTTCGGAGACACAGAGCAAAAAGTGCATAGAGTAGCAGTTTTTTAAGTACGACGCATCCGATTACAGTGATTCAAAAAGCATATTTCTTGCATCGACGGTGTAATGAAATGATAAGGATTTGTTCATTTTGTTTTCTTCCTTAAAGATGAACACAGATAAACGTAGTCACCCAAATATAAATTTCTTATATTAGATCTATAAAATGCGACAATAAAATTTACAGTATTTGTGATTATTATTTCAAAAATCTAAAACAAGTGTTGTTACACATGATTGCTTATTTTTATTTCGCAAATGTTTAATTACTGTACGGAAAGTTCCAGAAATTTGTATTAAGGCTCAATGCCATGCACCACTAGTTTTATATTATTGTTAATTTTCAATAAACCAGAATTTTAAAATAACAATAAATAATTCGTATTTATAAATAAAGGGTAAAATTTGCGTCCAATACATTTAGTTTATTACATGTGAAGTGTTACTAGATAGCTATATATTTTTTTAATGGCTTACATCATAAGGCCAGATGCTATTCATTTACTACAAATTCTTATTGAAAATTTAACTTATAAATTATTTCAGCTAATATTCATAAATAAGATAAATATATTTTTTTAAATTTATTTTTCTGAATAAATGCCTTCTGCCTTCTTTTTCATTTTTAAATATATTCTTCTTTACTGTAATATGAAATTCCTTTTCTTCAGGAGCTACAAATAGAAAAATGTACTTTTATATACTTTTTAGTTATTTGAAAATAGAAAGAATTCAGTTCGTGGTATTGAAATTAAAAATAATTTATGATAGTTTATGATGTTTTTGAATCAATTTTTGAATTTATCATTCACAGAATTATTTCAATAGAAATTATTTAAAAATAAATTTAAACGAATTTTTTTGTTGTTGTTCTATATTATATTGAAATCTATATAATTTGAATGAAACGAAATTAATGTAATTATCAGAAAATTTAACTAATTCTTTTACTTTAAAAGATATTCATTACACATTTTTAGAATTTTTACTAGTATATTTTTGCATTATAATGATTCAAAAGACGTTTTATAAAAAGTTAAGCAACCACCAGCTAGTAATCATTTTCACAATTTTTCTTTAACGTTATATTTTCAGGACTAACGACGGTGTAATGTTCATTTGATTATTTTAATTGCATTAATTTCTTAAAGCAACTGCAACATACTCCTCAGCAGCCGCATATAAAAAGCCGTGTAAAAATGTGAATCATGGCTTAACAAGATGTTTAAAAAAATTAAAATATCTGCATTTACGGAAACAGAATTATTAAATTATGTTTGTATGCAGGAATGTCCCAGGATTTAACGTCAAGCTGAGCGATAGAATAATATTGATATTAATTGTCTTGAAAAAAATTAGAAAAAATGATTATCACACGTTGTTTACAAATTATGAGCTTTTAAGTGTAATCTATAGCTTTGGTGAAATGACTATTTTTTGGTTATTGTGGTTAACTTTTATTTTTTTCATTTAAACTTCGGAACTATAATCGTGAATAACATTTCTACGACCACATTAAAAAAATTATACATTATAAATAATTTTCAACTTTGATATCTCAAACTGGATTCATTCAATTTTCAGTTTTTCAAACTAGTTGTGTTGACATCGTGCCTTAAGGCAAATTGCTGGAACTTTCCGTACCGAAATGAAATTATTCGAGAAATATTCAATGTTTTCAAATAGATTATTATAAATGCTGCAGCTTATATATGTTTACAAAAAAGTAAATAAACAAAACTTAATCAATCGAATCATTGCAAAGTTGAAATTATAAATTGAATCAAATAAAATGTATTAGAAAATAAATTATAAATTGAATAGAATAAATGAATTAGAAATTGAATCGAATAAATAAATTGCAAAGTTAAAATTAACTTAACTCAATAACTTTAGCTAGAAAAAATTAAATTCGAAATATTTTCGATATTAAATTTTTTTTTTGAAATTAAAGAAATATTAAATTTTTTCCCTAAAGCAATTGTTTTGTCAACATATGCAGAATTTGAATCGGATGCTTAGATCTCTCAAAAACTGCCATTTTTTGCATATTTAGCTTGGTATATCCAAAACCGCTAAGCCTGCCTTTGCCAAAACTAATTACCACTTCTTCACGTCATTACGAATTGAATATTTTTTGATCCATTCAAATCGGTCGATTCCGAAAAAGTGGACAAAATTTGTATCCAAATATCTGAGGTATGCCAAAATGTCCAGAAACCTTTGAAACGTGAAGAAATGTGAAAATTTTAAATTTCGATTTTTGGACGATTACAAGAACTTACCACATGGTAAATAAAATACTTAAATGCACATGACACTAAACCTATTCCATAAATTATCACTTAAATTAAAATTTTAAATTTTATTTTCTTCTAATTAATTATATAAATATTGATATTTTCTAATAAAAATATGCTTCATTAATAATTTTATTTACCTATTAATTGATAGTAATTTCGAGTCGAATTACAATTACACGATCTCGTATAGGAAATGGCCCGTATACGTGCTGTAAACAAACCTGTATTTGATGTTCAGCAGCATAATATTGGTTTTTATTAGAGCGATATTCATGTGTAATTCTGTCCATGATTTGCTGGGCTTGCCATATTTGCACTGTACAAGTGTAATTTA
>NW_020537646.1:28276501-28309258 GCF_003426905.1 Ctenocephalides felis
GCAGATTCGAGTCGAGTGCCACTGATTCGTCATTCGCTCCCGTGATTTCTTATTTCTATACGGGTCGATTCTGATTACTGTGAATAGAGATCTGTCGTTGTATGCGTGCCGGCCTCTACGTTGTATGCGTACCGATTTTATATAAAACATTTTTATATAAAATAGTACTAAGAACTGTCAATATGCTATCTATTTGGTACGCGATCAGGTGTTTTACACAAAAAATCTAACTTTAGTATATGGTATAAATGCACATTAGAATAAAAATTAAGAATTATTGTGCGTTTGACGGCCCTAACAGTCGCTATTCGATTAAAAAAAAAATATTGTGCTGAATTTTACACAATATTAAGTTCATAATGAAATCTTATTACTAACTTTACTGTCTTTTTATACCTGATGCCCATTACTTCTTATACCCGGAACGAATGTGACAATGCTTTATTGTCAGATGTATACATCTGTAACTTGTTTTATTATGTATGCAGGGTTGTCAGATTTTCAACAACTTAAAATATTACTAACAAAAATAATATTTTAAAACATATATATTCGATTTAATATATTTATATTTTCATAAAATTGCCATCGAAGTAGAATGAAAAAATATTCTTCAATATAAAAAATAGTAGAAATCTCGTTCTACCGTACAATGACTTTTTTATTCGTTTTTAGTTATAACCATATTTTAAATTTCACTTGCCACGTTTAAAATTGATACCTCGCCGCATAGAATTTATTTTAATTTGCTGACGAATTACTCATACAAATATATTATTTCTCTCAAATATTCAGTACAAAGCTAAATATGGTCTGTTGGGATTTGCAGTGACTAGTTCTGGGTTTGATTCAAAACTCGATCATGAATTTTATTTGAGCTTATAGATACCAAATATAATTCAAATTAACCAAAAGGAATCAAGCAAAAATTGCTTTGCAATTTTGAAAAAAAATAGTTAAAAGTTAGACAACACTGTTCAATTATAGCACAAGTAGTTGGTTGTCTTCCAGAAACAAGTCATGAGCCAAAAAAATCACATCGTAACTAAATGTCTTCATAATAGACTAATCGTAGCTCAAAATGGAACTAATATTTTAGCGTACATTTAACTCCTATAATTTACATTCAAATAAAATATATAGTATTTTTTAATGTATATTTTGCTCGACGTGTGATATTTCAGCTATCTTAATTAGCCCTCGGTGCCCGCCACCTAGTCTATACTTCAACTTGTACATTTCGGCTACGCTCGTTAGCACTCTAATGAACAATAATGAAAGGTTTTCTAGAATTAACGAGGATTAATTGTCAAAATGCTGTTTCAAAACTTATCTTCATTGTGTATATATGTGTGTAATTTCCTTTTTCCACACTGCGGATAATGTGTTCGGCTGGGGCTTTACAGTTCTAAGGGAAAATTATTCGAACAATTGTTACGCATGATATGATATACAAACGTGTACATCGATGGGCTCAGGTAGGGTGTGAATGTAAATACTTTTCCAAAATGGGAAAAGTTTTTTATTTAGTTTATTGGTAAGTAAGAAATAATATGTTCAGTTCATTTAAGTTGTTTCTGATATCTGAAATCTAATGTAGTTACACATTCAGGTGTTGCTTCATTTACTTACACTATAGCTTATTTGTGAGAATAACATAAAATATGAGTTATAAAATATATTATTTTTGAATACTGCTGTATGCTGTGCTTGTCAATCCATTATTTTTCAATCAAATTTATATTATAACAAATTATCTATTTGGTATGCTATATTTTTTGTTTATCAGAAATTTGACTCAATTTATTCTTATATACTGAGCAACCCAGTAACTTATTCAAATCAATAATTTTTGTATTTTTTTTTCAATTATTTAAAAAATCTATACATTGTAAAATCAATTTACTCATAAAGAAAATCTTTGTAGAGTAGACTGGGTGGGGTAGTGACAGTCGTCATAACAGCTTAATTATATTGATATTGAGATAGAGTCCAAAGGGATAAGATAAAGTATGTTTGTTCGAACAAGTTTTCATTATTGCATTGAGTCAGTGCACTGTATAAACATGATTTGTAGACCACATTTTGTTTAAAAAATCAAAAGTAGTTTTTTTATTTGATTTATTCTAATAATAACTATTACTTATTGATGGGTCACCTATTGTTTTTTAACTTATTTTTATGCATATCACAACCATCCTGGGGGTGCGAGTGTGACACTTACCCTTTTCTTGTATGATTTGATTTTGTGACAAAATCATTGCCTTATTTTTGGTACACAACTCATATATTTACATATATAAAAATAAGTCGGGTTTTCCTTCCTGACGATATAATTCCAGAACGCACAAACCGATTTAATGCAAATTGCTGGAACTTCACGCACCTTAATTAAAAATTAGAGTAATGACATTAGTGAGAATTATCAGAATTATGCTTCGTTAAGTCAACGAGTAATTCTTGCCGCAAAGAAAAATGATGTACACGCACTGAACTTCACCTTTCAATCAAAAATTGCTGGCGATTTAGTGACATACCAATGATTCCGACTGGTTTTTTGTTTGACTTCAAACGATAGCAATTTTCAGTTTGCCTTGCATTTGCAATGACAATTAACAAGTCGCAAGGCTAATCGTTTAGTGTTTGCGGGATAAATTTAGAAAATCATTGTTTTTCACATGGGCAGTTATACGTTGCGTGTTCACGAGTTGGGAAACCATCCGCTTTGTTAGTGTTAACGTCAGACCAAAAAACCAAAAATATGGTTTACTAAAGAGCACTTCAATGAAACGGATAATTTGCGGATTCACTTTCATTTACTTAGAGAAGTTCAACTAAAAAACACTTCATGTTTGTAATCGAAATAAATTCATTACTGTTGTGAAATAAAATCAAATTTTTCCTTTTCAAATATAAAACAAACAAAAAATTTCTTCATCTTTCTCACGAAACCATCTGGTGGCAATACGGAGTTTGTCGTGTTTGCTAATATATATATATATATATCCTTGCCAGTCATTGTTTATAAATAAATGCAATATTCTAATATTCTATGAAGCTATTCTTATAATATATTTTAATTAAAGTTATTAGTTAGATAATGATTTGACAGTCTCTAAACACAATTTGTAGGTCATGGTACCCCTTATGCAAACTCATCACACTCACTAGAAATTAACAAAAAATAATGATATTTCGTAGGGCTCCTTCGTAATATAATTTCGGTTGCGAAAAATGACCCAAGTCGTTGGCAGCGCTAAATAATTTTCTCGAGAAAAGCGGAGACGCTATTACGTAATTGGACAATATTCCCGCGAGAGTGAAAGGGAAATGCGCC
Organism: Ctenocephalides felis; assembly: GCF_003426905.1. Taxonomy (NCBI): domain Eukaryota; kingdom Metazoa; phylum Arthropoda; class Insecta; order Siphonaptera; family Pulicidae; genus Ctenocephalides; species Ctenocephalides felis. The sequence goes on from NW_020537646.1 coordinate 28,279,839, forward strand.
GCGTTCACATACAGTCGGAGTCAAAGATCCCTAAAGTTTTTGGGTTAAAGGAACCGCAAGAAAATTATTATTCATATGCGAATACAATCCCGCAAAACGCGTTAAGTCAGTTTGCGGAATGATTTATGGGTAAATGAACGTTTATACTAAATAATGGCACAGATTTAATGTGATACATTATTAAATTCGATTTATTAAATAACAAGAATCATTTTAGATTTTGGATATAAAATGTCAATACATGTTAATATTTCATGATTAACTTCTCATAGTTTAAGTTATACTAATCGCAAAAAATCGAAAGAAAATGAAAATAGTTATATATCTTTACGTTTTAGAGGTTTCTGAACATTTTGACGTACCTTAAGAAATTTATGTATATGTGTGTGTGTGTGCGTATGTTTGGATACATTTTTTTCTACGATATCGGGTGCACGGATCAACCGATTTGAATGATTCAAAAAAACAGTTGATTTGTATTGACAAGTAGACGTGCTAATTAGTATTTGGTGAAGGTAGATCCAACTGTTTTGGTGACACGTAGCTAAAAGTGCAAAAACAACCCGTTTATGATAGAACGGCACACCCGACTAGAATGATTCAAAAAACATTCGATTAGTATTGATAGACTGAATAGCTAGTCACATTTTTGCAAAGGCAGTTCTAGCGGTTTCGGAGACACAGAGCAAAAAGTGCATAGAGTAGCAGTTTTTTAAGTACGACGCATCCGATTACAGTGATTCAAAAAGCATATTTCTTGCATCGACGGTGTAATGAAATGATAAGGATTTGTTCATTTTGTTTTCTTCCTTAAAGATGAACACAGATAAACGTAGTCACCCAAATATAAATTTCTTATATTAGATCTATAAAATGCGACAATAAAATTTACAGTATTTGTGATTATTATTTCAAAAATCTAAAACAAGTGTTGTTACACATGATTGCTTATTTTTATTTCGCAAATGTTTAATTACTGTACGGAAAGTTCCAGAAATTTGTATTAAGGCTCAATGCCATGCACCACTAGTTTTATATTATTGTTAATTTTCAATAAACCAGAATTTTAAAAATAACAATAAATAATTCGTATTTATAAATAAAGGGTAAAATTTGCGTCCAATACATTTAGTTTATTACATGTGAAGTGTTACTAGATATCTATATATTATTTTTTTAATGGCTTACATCATAAGGCCAGATGCTATTCATTTACTACAAATTCTTATTGAAAATTTAACTTATAAATTTATTTCAGCTAATATTCATAAATAAGATAAATATATTTTTTTAAATTTATTTTTCTGAATAAATGCCTTCTGCCTTCTTTTTCATTTTTAAATATATTCTTCTTTACTGTAATATGAAATTCCTTTTCTTCAGGAGCTACAAATAGAAAAATGTACTTTTATATACTTTTTAGTTATTTGAAAATAGAAAGAATTCAGTTCGTGGTATTGAAATTAAAAATAATTTATGATAGTTTATGATGTTTTTGAATCAATTTTTGAATTTATCATTCACAGAATTATTTCAATAGAAATTATTTAAAAATAAATTTAAACGAATGTCTTTTGTTGTTGTTCTATATTATATTGAAATCTATATAATTTGAATGAAACGAAATTAATGTAATTATCAGAAAATTTAACTAATTCTTTTACTTTAAAAGATATTCATTACACATTTTTAGAATTTTTACTAGTATATTTTTGCATTATAATGATTCAAAAGACGTTTTATAAAAAGTTAAGCAACCACCAGCTAGTAATCATTTTCACAATTTTTATTTAACGTTATATTTTCAGGACTAACGACGGTGTAATGTTCATTTGATTATTTTAATTGCATTAATTTCTTAAAGCAACTGCAAACATACTCCTCAGCAGCCGCATATAAAAAGCCGTGTAAAAATGTGAATCATGGCTTAACAAGATGTTTAAAAAAATTAAAATATCTGCATTTACGGAAACAGAAATATTAAATTATGTTTGTATGCAGGAATGTCCCAGGATTTAACGTCAAGCTGAGCGATAGAATAATATTGATATTAATTGTCTTGAAAGAAATTAGAAAAAATGATTATCACACGTTGTTTACAAATTATGAGCTTTTAAGTGTAATCTATAGCTTTGGTGAAATGACTATTTTTTGGTTATTGTGGTTAACTTTTATTTTTTTCATTTAAACTTCGGAACTATAATCGTGAATAACATTTCTACGACCACATTAAAAAAATTATACATTATAAATAATTTTCAACTTTGATATCTCAAACTGGATTCATTCAATTTTCAGTTTTTCAAACTAGTTGTGTTGACATCGTGCCTTAAGGCAAATTGCTGGAACTTTCCGTACCGAAATGAAATTATTCGAGAAATATTCAATGTTTTCAAATAGATTATTATAAATGCTGCAGCTTATATATGTTTACAAAAAAGTAAATAAACAAAACTTAATCAATCGAATCATTGCAAAGTTGAAATTATAAATTGAATCAAATAAAATGTATTAGAAAATAAATTATAAATTGAATAGAATAAATGAATTAGAAATTGAATCGAATAAATAAATTGCAAAGTTAAAATTAACTTAACTCAATAACTTTAGCTAGAAAAAATTAAATTCGAAATATTTTCGATATTAAATTTTTTTTTTGAAATTAAAGAAATATTAAATTTTTTCCCTAAAGCAATTGTTTTGTCAACATATGCAGAATTTGAATCGGATGCTTAGATCTCTCAAAAACTGCCATTTTTTGCATATTTAGCTTGGTATATCCAAAACCGCTAAGCCTGCCTTTGCCAAAACTAATTACCACTTCTTCACGTCATTACGAATTGAATATTTTTTGATCCATTCAAATCGGTCGATTCCGAAAAAGTGGACAAAAATTTGTATCCAAATATCTGAGGTATGCCAAAATGTCCAGAAACCTTTGAAACGTGAAGAAATGTGAAAATTTTAAATTTCGATTTTTGGACGATTACAAGAACTTACCACATGGTAAATAAAATACTTAAATGCACATGACACTAAACCTATTCCATAAATTATCACTTAAATTTAAAAATTTTAAATTTTATTTTCTTCTAATTAATTATATAAATATTGATATTTTCTAATAAAAATATGCTTCATTAATAATTTTATTTACCTATTAATTGATAGTAATTTCGAGTCGAAATTACAATTACACGATCTCGTATAGGAAATGGCCCGTATACGTGCTGTAAACAAACCTGTATTTGATGTTCAGCAGGCATAATATTGGTTTATTTATTAGAGCGATATTCATGTGTAATTCTGTCCATGATTTGCTGGGCTTGCCATATTTGCACTGTACAAGTGTAATTTACTTTGCGGACTCTAAAACTAGATCTCTACGGTTTCGTAATTAAGGATTTACTAATTAATGTGTATAGTTTACTAATTAACTGCATATGGCTCGCGGTTATGACCCGCAAATACAAATACCAGTCGGGGCAAACGCTTGCTGCCTACGAGGAGAAATATACAGGAAAACCATAAAGATTCGAGAATGCATACTATGCGAAATTTTTATTTAAAATCATATCATTTTAATTATGGTATAAAATATTATGGTAGTTTGCGAGTGAAGTTCGTAGTGTATCATAAAACTGTTTTATGGCGCATAATATTGCAAGTAGTTTTTGTAAGATGCATTTACATTTCACAAAATTGTAGAGCACTATTTTAAATTTTTTGAGTAATTAATCGCTAAAATAGTAAAATGTTATAAAATATCTAACACTTTTAAGAACTATCTATAATTCTATAAAGCTATAATAATCGCAAAAAATAAAAAATGATTTTTTCATGTATTTTTACATTTCAAAGGTTTCTGAACATTTTGGCTAATAATAATGAATGTATATATGTATGTATGTATGTATGTGCAGATAAATTTTTTGCTACCGATTTCAACAACACAGATCAACCGATTTGAATGATTCAAAAAACATTCGATTCCTATTGATCGGGAGATTAGTTTTTGGTCGTCATTGGACCTGCCACGGCTAAAAGATCCAGGGCCAAAATACATTTAAAAAAAACAAACATTGTAATTCAGTTTTTGAGAGAACGGTGCCTCCGATTTGAATTATTCAAAAACATTTTACTTGTTAGAAATGAACAACTGGTTGTTCAGAAGACAAGTTCAGCGGTTTTGGAGATTTAATGAAAAAAGTAAAAAAAAAATACATTTGGATGTCAAAAATGTATTTAGACATATGCGCATCAAATTTTTGCATAATTTGCAAAAAAAATTCTAAACATAAAGCAATTTTTTTCAAAAAAGTCTTTTTTTATTTAAAAATTCTTAAGTCATTTTTTTTCAAGGTTTTCAGAACATTTCAATGCTTTTTTAAAGAAAATAATTTTTTGTACGAGAAGTTTCAGCATATTCGGTGCCACACCCACTAGTTTTATATAAAAATATAATTTTTTTTTGAGATTTTTCTTGCTATTACTAAAGATGTTGCATTTTGAAATTGATTTGTTTAATATTTTACCAAACTGGTAAAGTACTATAATGTGTATATATATATATATATATATATATATATATATATATTAATATTAATAAAGGTTCGAATGTATTCAAAAATTCATTAGATTTTTTAAAATACTAAGCTAAGAAGTATACTGAAATACAACTTTTCTCAAACAGCTCTTCAATAATCATCTAAAAAACTTTGTTAATGTATATCACAATATTGCATATGAAATTTTATTAACTTCTTGTAGAGTAAGTGTAGTAATCGCAAAAAAATCGGAAATCGAATTTTTTATATATCTTTACGTTTCAAAGGTTTCTGAACATTTTGGCATACCTTTAGAAAAAATTGATGTATGTGTGTTTGTATGTTTGTACGGATACAAATTTTTGTTGACCATTTCGGGAACACCGATCAACCGATTTGAATAATTTAATAAACATTTGATTTGTACTGATACTATCAGTCTGATAGTGAGACGTGCTGATAAGTTTTTGGCAAAGGCAGATCTAGCTGTTTCGAAGATACGGGGCAAAAAGTGACAAAACCCGTAACTCTGTTTTTAAGAGAACGGAACATCCAATTTTAATAAATCAAAAAATATATTACTTGTATTGACAAGATGAACAACTAATTGAATTTTTGGGGAGACAGGTTTAGCGGTTATAGACTCTCCATAGAAATGAGTTAAAAGAATTTCATTTGGCGGTCAAAAATATTTATTGGACATATGTACATAAAATTATCAGATATTTTATAGAGATTTTATAGAAAATGTGTACACATTTTGTGTAAATTTTTTTGGGTAACGTACCAAGATTTTTAGTTACGGTACGGTAAGTTCCAGCAATTTGCCTTAAGGCACGATGCCATGCACCCCAATAGTTTTGATTTGTATCTATCGACAACTTTTAGCAAGGAGTTCTTGATAAAAAACGTCAAAAAATATAATATTTAGAGAAAGTTTATTATAACAAAAAATCACTTCATTGCACGTGAATTTTATTTCGATTTATTTCCATCGACAACAATTTACATATATTTATCGTTACCTTGTTGTATGAGTCTTTTATGTGAAATTCCAGTTTCGAACTAGCTTTCGTGAAGTACAACAACTAACTATTAATTATATCTGTAATTAACTTTGAAAGTTTACGGCTGCTAATTAAATTTCAAACTAACAATGACGGAACGCGGAAAAGATATCTTGTTCGTGCTCTTATAAATGCTAAATTCGACACCTGACTGCTTAATTCGAAAGAAACTCTACGCTTGAGCTTTCGCAGAATAAATTGTTAAACTTCTAACAAGGAGCGAATCAATTTCCATCAAGTGCCTCGATAACGACGGTAAAACTATACAGATATTATTAATTATAATATAAGAATATATATATATATATATATATATATATATATATATATTACAGTCAGTTATTTATCCATTCATTGTTGTAATAATATGCTAGAAACGCTGATATATTTATGAACGTAAGTTTATTGGTTAGAAATAATTTCTATATTATTCGTAGTTTCTATAAATCTTTGAAGTTATTAAAATGGAAAATATTTTTTAGGCAAGACAGATATTACAGCTGTTCAAAGAATGAGATTATATCGTCAGCAAAAAAGCAAAAAAAAAAATACAAGCAGTCAATAAATGTGTGTTAATTTTAATTACATGCAGTTCTTCAAACACAATTACATGATGAGTTGCGAAAACAATATTTGTTTAGGCGTTGTTTAACATAATCCACTGTGTGAACGAATATTATAGAAGTTATTAATCAGCATCTACTTCGTTTTTATAATGAAGGTTCATTTCTAAACGCTAATTACAATGACAAACCGATCATGTCTCATTTGAAGTATGACTTCGATTACATGATTGTTTCAAATATTATAGATATTTTTAATACTAATATAAATATATAATTTATAATTTATCATTATATAAATATGTATAATGGTTGACACAAATAAATGTGTGCATCATGAGTATTACCATATTACTGATAAACATTATTCAAAATTGTTATATGATATATTTATTTCTACTTAATTGTCATCTTGTACAGTAGCAATGAGTTTTACTTCAATCCCGTGTGAATCTTACACATAATCTTTTTTTTCAAGAAATCATACATAATAATTTAAATTTTTTCAAAACTAATTATTCGCAATTTTACCATCTCTTGTAAGTGTGGTTCTGTATTTTAAACTTTGCTTTTGCATTCAATTATGTTAAGTCTCCAAGTCTTATAAAAATAGGTAAATTAAGATTTACATTGAAAATATGCACTTAAAAATGAATGCATATAGAATATAAAACTATGGAGAAAATTTATTTTTAAAACTCAGGACGAAAAGAAAATCATTAATATTTATTTAGTATCTGAATATGACTAATTAAAAAAATATATAGCAGAAGTGAAATTAGAACCATCTATTTACCAAAGTTATTGAAAATTAAGAACACCCACACGTTTCCCAAACTTCATTTACCAAATAACGATTTTCTCGAATCACAGATCAAAGTTATCATTCCAGAATGGAATTTATTAATTCATTAGCATGCGCGCATAACTTTTGCAAGAACGCACACACGGGCGCGGACGTTTACTTATTCTATCTAAACACACGGACCGAAGTATTTTGGCAAGTATTTCCAAAAATAAATTAATTCATTGAAAAGTTGTCCTGTGTGCCAAAACACAAATTTGTTTCTCACAACGTGAAAGGAAACAAAATGGAAACATTACGCAAAGTTCGCGTCCCTTATCGAAATGACAAGACGCATCTTTGTCTCGGACGAGAATTCTATGGCGACGACTGTGTAAGGACAGAAAATTGCTGAATATGTAATTAATTTACTTTTAACGTGATTTCAAACAATGAATCACGATGATTTTGAAAATATATTATTACTGTCATTTATTATTGTAGAATGATGCTTTATTTCACTTTTTGTTTTTTGAGTTTTGGTTCCTCCAATTTCACTTCAACTAAGTAATTAAACTCCAAATTTTAAATAATTGATTAAAAATTTACTGAAGGCTCTAAAAGCATTATTCCACAGTTCTCTATATTCTTCAAGAAACATTATTATTTTCAGTTGCGAAAAATCTGTGAATTTCTCACTTTTTTCTGGATTTTTCAGGTTTAACTGGAATCTATACCATTGAAAATATAAATTTGCTTTAATTTTTTTGTTTCTGATGAAAATTGTATTAGATATTTTAATGAAAAAATGAGAAGAATGTTGGAATATATGACAATAAAATCTGAAAATTTGGTTTCAATAAATATTTTTCGTCTCTAAAAATTACTCAAAAAATGCTATTTTTTGAAGCCTCTAGAGCAGGCTTCCCATAGGTTCATATTTCTCAGAATTGTCAGCCTCAAAAACCTTGCAATCTTTTCATATAATTTTCTATACCAATTTGTCTGCAAAAACTGTACTTAATTATATCTCTAACTGAATATAATGGTAGTATATATAATTATATAAGTCTTGAAAAATAAAGTTGTATGAGCTATTGTGATTCAAATCCTTAACTTAACTAGAAGGTTTATTCTTGATACAGAACACTTCAGCCATACGTTTTTCGCGCGATCTATTTTTTAAAACTTAATATTTTTGTTATAGTTAAACTAGTTTTCATAGGCCTATAATATTTTAAGATATTCGGCTTGACTATCAACCCAATCACCAGGCAAAGTATCATTACAATCCCAGAAGAGTAAACCTGAGTCTCTCCTTTTTAGTGGCATATGTTATAAAACGTATACAACAACGTAATTATTGACCATCTTTTTTTTTGATGACTGACTACTAATATTTTTTCCAATGGTGTCGAGATAAAAATATTTTTTTAAATGTCCCGGAATGCTATTTTTACTTGAAGTCATAATTTATATCTATAATTTCATGAAAATCTAAAAGTGGAATTGGTTATTCTGTGGTTCAAAGGAATCTGTTTGTTCTCTTATTACGAAGCTACGTCAAGAATTTAAATAATTTAAAAATACTGTATTTTTGTATATATTTTTAAAAATTAATTACGTTTGGTAATTATTATTTCATCACTATAAAAATATCATACATCAACACGAGCAATTTATTTGAACTTTATATTTTTCCAAAACGCAATAAAAATCAAAGTACTTGACCTGATTTTTATCTCAACACAATAATATTTTCCGGTTATGTCAGTCAGTTAGCTTTACAGTAAAGTAATCGAAATCGCATTTTGAACTTCACTCGCGACTATTTCTTTAGCTTTGTGACGTATTTTCTATTGGAAAGCAATTACACTTGTGTGACTTCTTTACGAAACTTAACCGCTCCGCAATATATCTAGAACCTTAATGTCGGCTAACAACGTTTCATACTAGTAATTGTTAACTATGTAACTAAGTTTTATTTGATATTACCTACGATAAAGTTCGAAACTCATAAATGACTACAAATGCTGTAAATGGTAAATCGAAATAAAGTACCCTGTAAGAGTTTTGCTATTGCAAAAAAAGTTTATAATTTTTATTTATTTCATAACATAACATATGTAGGATTATGTGGACATAATAAAATATTAATTTATTATTAGTTATAAAAATGATAATTTTTTTTTAAAATGTTAAGAAATCTTTGTAAAACCATTTTTTATACTGAATTTTTCTTTTCCTTTCTTTCTCGCATTTTGTCCTGGTTAAGTTAAACTTGCAGCTTGTTATAAAGGTACATAATAAAAAGTGACTAATGTAGTCAATGACTAAAATAGTTTTAAAAATCTGTAAAATGCATATGTGCAAAGATCCAAAATATTAGGACATATTTTAGATTTCATATTTGTATAGTTTATAACAGGATTTGGTCCACGTTACGTAATTCTGATTTCCAGGAGTAATGATATTTAAATCTATTGATCCATGCTCTCGAAATCGTACATTAAAAATTGTACCCCAACATATATACACTAACGTAAATTAACTAATAACTTTTATTAAGAGAAATTTGATAAACTAATTGGCAGGATTCTCACTTGATAGCTTTCGAACACTTTTAGAATTTTCGAGATTGGTTCAGAATTTTTGATGCACCAGTTGTTTAAGATAGTTATATGTTATACGTTAACAAAATGTGATATACTTTTTTGCGATTGGAAATAGAACGATCATGCAATAAGGAATAGAGTAGGGAATCACTCTATTTGTTCTTTTATATATTGTAGGTGGTATGTGCCTATTCGCAATAATTATAAATAAATATTATAAATGTAACGGTCAGAATACAAACTACGCAGTATTCTTTATGAATCATTCTACAATACATTGCAAGCTCGCAAAGCAAGCGTTGCAAGCGTTGATAAAATTCCTTTTCAAACCACAAACTACGCCTTAACGACTAAGTAAAGCGTAGATTTGCACTATGCAGTGACATTGAACAAGGATTACAATGTCACATTAAAGTAGGCACATAAATACCAAGCAATGAGGCATTTATAGTCAGTCGTCATTTAGTTTCCAATAAGTTCAGATCAATATTGTTCAGTCGTAGTTAAGTCTTAATAAAGTTCACATCAATTTGAGTTAGTCTGTCGCATTTAAGTTAATCATATTCAATCGTATTCAAGTTCAGTTGTTAAGTCAAGTTATGTGTGAAATGTGCAAGAAATAATGAAATAAACAAATACATCAAACGTCTTCATATGTTTTACTGATCAAGCCTCCACAGCATTGGTAATAGCTTTGTTTATCATCGGTGTTTTCTACAATATAATATATATATATATATATATATATATACTGACAAAAATACAAAGGTATCTAGATCTGTTAATCAAGTACCTCTCATGATCTATTTCCTAACTAACCCAAGACAGTTCGGTAGAAATCCGCGCATAAACGTTTCAGTTCTGTTGCAGCAACATCATGCTTGCGTACGTGCATGCTGCAAGTAGCATGAATGTTACAATTCTATGTAACCGGTCCGTTCTATTGTGCTGTTCGAGGGTATTCTGCATAGAATGTTTCAGTTCATAGGATGCACTTGTCACTTTGTGGGTGAAACATTAGTTCATATTTCCTTTACGAATACGGACTTGTGAAGACCGAGCTTCCATAGTGATGCAATGCTCTACGTGAGCCGAAGGATTCTGCTAATGCTAATGCGACGTACATTAAGATAGTTGACAGGGAAGGTTTTAAAAGCGCAAAGAAATAAATCTTGGATTATAATTTTTATATCAGAGGGGTTGTAAACTTTAATTGATGCTTTAGTTTAAATTCTTGGAAATATTTCTTTTAAACATTTTATAAAACATTGTCGAATGCACTAAGGTAGTACCATAATGATAATTTATTACGAATATTAAATCCATGATGATATAAATTTTTTAGTAGTTTTTTGCAATCAGTCAAAATTCCACTGAAATCTAGTTTTTATTTGATCATCTAAACTACAAATCATAGAACTTCTTTATAGCGATGATAATACACAAGTGCTAACAAGAACTAGATAAATTGAATTTATGCATACTATCAGATTTTAATAAGTCATAAGGATTTTTAGTTTTTTTGTTTTAAGTTATACAATATGTAAAATCTTTCTTGTCATAATATTGAAATGATCAATCAAGTTTTGACCTAGTTACGGAATCCATCCCGTACGCATACAACTGCTCACGACTGCACACGACTGCACACGACTGCACACGACTGCATACGACCGCATGCATACATTATTATATATCAAATTGACCAGTACACTTGCCAGTCGGGACTTTTATTTTGTATATTATAAATATAATGTAAAATTAAAGAAATAAAAAGTTATTTTTATAACCAAGTATATAATTACCTTTTGACTATGTCTTGCTTTGTGAGTGCCCTGTTTCTGATAAAATATACCGAAATACGGTCATTTGTTCTAGACCCATGATTATAATTTTTTATTGTTATTTAGGTATAATTACTGTAATATTTTCTAAGGTTTTGTGCATTATTGTATCAGAAATTGTTGAAAATATTTGATCGATAATAATTTTATATCAGTATTATATTTTCTAATTATCATAAAAGGAAAATTACCTTATATATTAAATATAATATTAAAATTTAGATGTTTTTTTATAGTTACCGTTTTGTTACTATGCAAACGAATTATTTTTAACAACATAGGCCTATATAATGTCAATGCAGTATTAAATTAAAATTTGATTCCTAATAATTTGTATCTGCCCGTATTCGTACATAATAAATCAGTTTTATTCAAATATATACTGAAATAAATCACACGGTTTTGCTGTTCTACATGTGCTGTCGGACGCGTGCACATGAGCTTAATGATTAAAGTTAATTGAGCATAATTATTTTACACATTCATGAACTTTGCATCAGTATTTGTGGTCGGTGTTGGGATTTTAGCAAAACAATACATGAGCATACAATATTTGTTCATTCAACGATATATTAGCTGTAATAATCGAGCACTGAGAGTAGTAGATGAGTTATAAATATTGGCAATCTTTTTCATATTTAAATGAAATTTAGATAATTCATATAAAAAGAAGTTACAAAATACACTAATTAGAAGGTATAAATTTTAGCCAAAATAATGAGTTTTACTATAAAATGTAAATTGTATAAAAAATCTTCAAATATTTGGTACCCAATAAATAATCTCAAACATTTATTAAATGAACTAAATTTTTAATAATTGTTTAATGTAATATTTAGCATGGCTTCAATAAATATGAAAAATTGAGCAATTTTACTGAAGATAAATTATTGTAAGGTTATTTTATTCACAATATTGGTAGATGCAAACAAATTTTCAAATTTAAGTAGGTACTATTTTATATTGTGCTTTTTGACAAATACCAGCATTTTAACAGATTTCTCAATTTCAAATAATTTAGTTTTGATTCTTTTTAATTTGGTAATTGATATTTCTTCATTTGGTTATTGATTCTATTAAGTTTGGTTATTGACATTCCTAAGGTCAATATATATTACACTCAACCGAAACTTCCCAATATTATGATTGAAAGTGGAACATTAAGTATTCAATTTGTGACCAATGTGAGTAATTATCTTTTGTTAAACCGCCTTAGCTGTATATTATTTTTTCAAAATTTTTATCATTCATTTATAATTACATATAGTAATACCATCTAACTTGTTTTCATGAAAATATACATAAATTTCTACAGCATTTTCTAGATTTTAATACACTTCAAATTCATATAATTTTGAATATTACAGTAGGCAAATATACACGTAGATACCAGAAACTAATGGATCACAATATCTATTATCATGTCCATAAGTTGCTAAAAATTTTAATTTTCTATGGATTTTCTCACTGAGTATTATACTGGGCTCTTAATATGTCTTTGATACAATTCATATATGTAATTTTTAATATTGAAAAACAAAACTTAATTTACCTAAAACCCGTTATAATCTAGCATTTGAGTATCCTTAAACCCGAGTATATTTAATACTTCACTGAAATAAAAATAAAATATTTTCCTCTCATTGCAATATTCGTAGTATTTCATCTGTCCCCAACTGTATATCGTAAATGTTACTGCACACTTGAGAATAAGTAAATCGGCAACACCCATTTCTTGAACAGAGAGAAACGCTGTGGTTTATACATAAACGATTTTTAGTATCTTTGATTTTTCTGCAGACGCTCGAAAAGATATATTTCTTTTGAAATATATATTTTTTTCTTGCTTGGCGAAGTGATAGTTTTATGATATGGTGGCAGCTTTATAAAGGTCCAGTCGGTAATGCTTGTGAGCTGTAATAAAAGTTTTAGGTCGTAGTATATACAATGTCTGTGTACATCTATATCTACACATATACACACCTATATAATATATATTAAAGTAGCAAATAAAAGTAACTTATATAATTTCGTAGTAGTAAGTACTAACCTACTAATTCAACTACTCTACATTCTACTAACATATAAAAATAATTAAATATCCAACGATTATGAACATGATTAATAATTCAAATGAAATTCAAAATTTAAACAGTAGGTATTCCATAACGAATTATAAATACATTAATAGTATTTACCTTCCGTGCAAAATAATTCATATGTTTTTCACATACGCATGTTATTCATATTCTCGTTCCGGATATAAGCAAACAATTTTATATGTGCATCTTCAAAACAAATATTTGTATTTTTGGAATTTTATCTAGGTAAAAATCTAGGCAGGTGTTGCAATATCAATTTATTACTAATAATCAAAATTAAATTATATAGTTAGATGACTGTACTAATACAATATGAATAGGTAATTTATTCCAATACGCGCTTAACCCTTTTAGTGCCGGGCGAAATGGAGGTGCCTATGCGAGAAAAACCGGCCGAATTTCACAGTTTTACAAGGGTTTGGGAAAATGCTTATAAAAACCAAACGAGAAACGATATTTACATGATTCAAAAAGCTGCGTATTATAGATGAAATACAGAACGAAACAATGACACTAGTTTTTTGTACTCATTTGAGAATTATAGAAAAACAAAGGTATATATGTTTATAAATGAAGTAAAAGTTGAGTTCTCTCGTACAAAACGTGTTTGCACATACAAACAGCCATCTTTTCACCACAATTTTATATGGGTCAATTATAATGAAGCATATACTTTGTATTTCCAATATATTTTGTAACAAGTTAAACAATATTACACAACAAAAATAAAACATAACTTGAAGGTACACGGTAGGCGCCAGGCGGATTATCTCTTTCGAAATATGTAATTGTTATCGGTAATATAACATTGCTGAAACAAAATTATGTTGTCAAAAATATTTATATATATATATATATATATTGCAAATGTGTAAAATTTTGTTATTGCAACTCACACAAATAATTTATTTAGCATTCGTGGCTACTAATGCACACTCCATGCAATCCTTTGTTGCACTTATTGCAAACTCCAGGCAGTTTCCGTACACCTATGCGGGGTTTATGTTAGACTTCGGTACCTCCAAGCGATAGGAAAAGGTCGTCTTCCACAAAGAGTTAGACCGAAAAACTATTTTTTTTAATTCTCTCATAATGAAATTAGATCATTTATAACGTATTACAAATTTATTTTGAGATAGAGTTCTCCCGCAATGCGAATAGTAAAGCGCTACGAGGCGCGGGCCGATATATCGGCTCTGGCACTTCTCGCGAGTGTAGCAGGAGCCGATATATCGGCTCCCGGCACTCAAAGGGTTAAATACTTCATACCTAGAATAACTTCAGAAAAATTTTCCACAAGTATCCAACCCAAGAAATGTGATTTGTTTAAATGAATCATAATATACCCATACATTTATATAAATATGCATAAGTTAATTTTCTTTAACCCTTCGTCGGGCGCAGCCGATCTGACAGATACAGAGCCAATAATTTTTCATGCTGCGCCTTGGTTGAATGTTATAGAAACCTCCACTCTTCAATAGCCTCCTAATTTTATATGTTTTATTTATGCGTCTTTATCATTTTGTGTTTGACCTTCACATATAGTGGCAATCGGTATTTTGATCCTAGAGATACACTGCGCCCGAACGTGCAACATTTTGAAACGTACGAATATTGCAATTTTTTGTGAATGTAAGTATTCTTTTTCTGTATTTTTTTACGTATTTTTGAATATATATCTCAATACTTTTCATTTAATTGCAATTTTTTGAAAGTATCTACGAGATTCACTGCGCCCGAATGTGTTACTAACTTGAGTCCATACATTTTATAGGCTAGTAAATATGGCGAGTGGTAAAAAAATTTATAATTTAGAAAAGCCAGCTCATTCAGAAGAGATTCTAAGAATGCTGAATGATGATGCTGATGAAAATAATCTTCTTGACGATTTAGGTGATGAAAGTGGAAGTGACGAAGACCATCTAGAGAGTCGCGAAGTCGATTCTGAGACAGAATAAGAGGACGAACAGGATGAGAGTGAGGAAGAAATAAATTTGAACAATAATGCTAAATATTTTATGAGTAGAGATAAATCTACAAAATGGTGTAGCAAACCTCCCTCTAATAGGACTCGAACAAAATCCCAGAACTTATTAAGACATTTACCAGGTGTTATAGGAAACGCAAAAAATGCTGCAACGCCTATAGAATGTTGGAGTCATGGGAATGATAAGAAAGATCTCCGAAGAAGATATTTTTGAGACAATTATCGCATGAACTTGTTCTTGGACAGCTAACAAGAAGAAGTGAAATCACGAGTGGGATACTGTTCACTTTGCAGGCAGGACTCAAAAGATTCAGACCAAATTCACAGGAAAATGGCTCACAAAAACAAGAAGAGCCACGAAAAAAACGACGATGTGAACCGTGTACATTAGAAGCTAATATTAGACGGCTTTCAAGATTTTGTTGTGCTAAATGTCGAAAAGCACTGTGTTTCCAACATGCGATCTTTCTATGCAGTCCTTGTTGAAATGCTTCAATAAATGATAATATTTAACTATACACATTAAACTATCATTATTATATTACTTATTTTTTATAAAGTGACAAATGAAAAAAAAGTTAGAGACTGTGTATTTCAATAAAGAAAAGTGAGTGTAAATAATTTGTGCATATATACACAGGTTTATATTTTTCTACATTTTATAATAAAATATTATTGAATTCTTCTTTTTTTCTATTTATTCAAAAAGTATACATTCTGAAATATAATTAAACAAAAAATTAACATGTTTATAAAATAAGGAGCCTCCTGAGGATATACTTAAAAACCGTTGCTGTCGGATACACTGCGCCCGAACGTGTGCGTAACGGGACTGCGCCCGACGGAGGGTTAAATTTTGTATATATTTTTTACTATTTATTCTTTATTCAAACATATTTGGTATACAGTCTACATGTTCCCGAACGAAAATTTTAACGATGCTTAGAAATTTAAATACTACTCTTAAAATTAGAGAGCAGTGTGTATAACTGAAATATTAATGAATACTTCCATACAACTGCCTGCAGTAGCAGTAGATTCTAGCACTTAAAAAGATCAGCAACATCTTATAATATTGTGGCAACACAAGTTGGCCATGAATGCGGAGTTGGGTTAGTAAAAGAATAAAATGAAATATGTGTCATGACATTTTCAAATTTGTAAAATGTTGAGATATTTTGATACAGTTTTATATTTTTCTAATAATTTTATTAATGATGTGTATTTTCCAACATTGGTGATGATAAGATTTTAATAAGATAAAATTGATGGTTAATACTTGCACGTTTATTATCCCTGTCTACTAGTCTTTCACGGGACTACCTAACTAGTACGCATAGACCTCGTCGTCACCGCGGGCACATTTACTAGCTCAGACCACCGGACTTCCACCGGCCTACCTATTCAGTACGCCAAGAGACAACGTGGGCTAGAAGGCAGTAGTACCATCGACACTAAGTAAAGAGGATAGTGCTAGCAAATACACAGACGGCAATTCTAGAGTTTTCTTAGTCTCTTTATATTAGTTTTAACACCAATCTAATCGACTTATTACACATCACCTTTGAATAGATGTGTCGCCAATACTGGACGGCGAGTGATGTGGCAACACAAGTTGACCATGAGTGTGAAGTTGTAGACTTTGAAGTGAAAACATACAAAATAAGATATGTGTCTTGACATTTTTTTAAATTTGTGAAAAGATCAAAGTTTTATACGTTTTATAAGTTTATTTATTATATAGACAATATAAACAGTATTTCACAGAGCAATGGATTCGTTAGTAACGATTTATAGAGCTACTAGTGGTGCATGGCATCGTGCCTTTAGGCAAATTGCTGGAACTTTCTGTAATATTTTTTAAACTTTGAAAAAAATAGATTTTTGACAAATTTTATATTTTTGAACTACCCTACGGGAAGTTAACAAGATACGTGTCTTGACATTTTAAAATTTGTGAAATGATCAAAGTTTTAAACGTTTTATAAGTTAATTTATGATATATACATTCCAAAAATATAAACAGTAGATTACGAGGCAAGGTATTCGTTAGTATGGATTTATATAGTTGATATAGACTTTCCAACAATATAAACGGTATTTTAAAGTGCAAGGAATTCGTTAGTAACCATTTGTGTAGTTAATAACTGTATATATATAATGGTATTTGAATTTGCAATGATATCTTTAAAACTAATCTGAAAATAAATCTATTTTTTACATTATTCAAAGTAATTCAGTTGCATATTTACCACCGATTCTAAATAATCCAAATGTTTTTCATATTTTCATGCACGCACTTTATTCATATGCTCGTGCCGGATATGAGCACAAAATTTAATATGTGCATCTTTAAAGAACGATATCATTTGAACGAACAGTGCTCGGTGGCTGGCTGTATAGCTCTATGGCTGTATGGCTGTACGGCTTGAGTTCCGCACTGCACGGGCTGCCGAGCTTTGCGATTGCACGGTAACACGAGCGGCTCTTGTTCGGAGAAGGCGAGTATAAAGTTACTTCTCGTAACAATTCATAACAGAAAAGCTTAACAGGCAGGGCTGCCAGGTTTTGGTGATTGAATGATATGTTAAATCTTCAGTAATCATAAAATCGTACAAAATCTTGATTATATAACAACTAGTGGGGTGCATCGTGCCTTAAGGCAAATTACTGGACTTTCCGTACCGTAATTAAAAATCTTGGTACGGAACCCAAAAAAATTACACAAAATGTGTACACGTTATTAAAATATCTGATAATTTGATGTGCACATGTCCAATAAACATTTTTGACCGCCAAATGACATTTTTTTACCTTATTTTTATTGAGAGTCTATAATCGCTGGACCTGCCTTCCCAAAAATTTTATCAGTTCTTTATATTGTCAATACAAGTAAAATGTTTTTTGAATTATTAAAATCTGACGCTCCGCTCTCTTAAAAACCGAGTTACTCTTCTTGGCACTTTTTGTCCCGTGTCTTCGGAACGGCTAGACCTGCCTTTGCTAAAAATTAATCAGCAATCGTCTCCTTATCAATGCGAATCGAATGTTTTTTGAATTATTCAAACCGTTTGTTCGGTGTTCCCGAAATCGTGGACGAAAGATTGTATCCGCGCACACACACATACACATACATACACATACACACATATACACACATACACACACATACATTCATTTTTTCTAAGGTATGCCTAAAAAATCAGACACCTTTGAAACGTAAAAATATATAAAAATTTTCATATACGATTTTGTTTGTGATATAACTTACCCTCCGGGAAGTTAAAATAAAAATACCACACAACACCATGCAGAGTAATTGAGTTAACTCACTTATCTTGAAGGCTCATTTGAACCAATTGTATAGTAAAAATAATTAAAATCTATAAAATCAAAAAATTCAAAGACTTACGAATTTTTTTATAAATTGTTACAGTCAGCATTTATTTTTTAAGTGCATTTACCGCTGAATATTATTTCTTTCTTCAATGGTTAATCTTCCAGATTGGTTTAGTTAAATATCTTGTAACTATTTTGGTTAACAGAATTTACTAACTTCTATTTTAGTTATCAGAATTCAGAAAACTTTCATAAATTTTGCATAATTTGAAAAAGCTTTTAGTGTTATGTCCGTTTAATTTGGAAATCTGATTCTCATCTCAGGTGAGGAGCAGTTTCATATATACTTCAATGTAAATCATTATTTTAAGGCAATAATATTAGTATACGAATATAATTTGAATTTTTAGTTCAATGAATTTTGGTTAGAATAATTTGGATTATTGAATCCTATTTTATTCAATTAGAGACATTCCGATGCAATAATTACAATAACATTTCAAAGAATTTTCAATAATGAGGAAAAACTATTTTGTTCCTTGGTACAAAGAACATATTGCAAACCATTATGTCTATATGCAATATGTTCATTTTTCACATTTATGTTTTGTTTTTCATTCAATTTCATAATTTTCTTCACTTTTATGTTTTCATGCTTTCAAACAATTGTATTATGTTTCGTACTTACTTTTTTGAGCACTCGTATTATTCACAAAATGTTATCATATAATGTATACATTTATGATGTTAGGTTTACATTTAAGATTATAAAGAAATGTGTGAAATATATAAACAAAACCATTCTTGATTTTTTCTGTAGTTATTGATCTATAAATTGTAATAATGATTTTTTAAATTTTCTACTAGCGTTATTTTATTCAAAAATCTATTAGAGAATTTATGTAATATTTATATAAAATAATTTATAAAAAATTTCTAACAAAAATCATCGATATTCAAAAATTAATTAATGCGAATAAGAATTATATAAATTTTATGCAATAGCTATTTAGTATAATTCATCATTCTTGAACTAAAATTATTCTTAAAACATCAAACTAGAAAAACTTTGGCAATATCATTTCTCTATTAAAATAATCGAAATAATCTATATAATATCTATTTACAATCATTTGAAATACAAAATTTATATTAATTAGAAAAGGTTCAAGGTATAATTATGATAACGATTTTTTTTTATTCGACAATATATTTACAACTGTCCTACATAGACATTAAGTAAATCTTTTGGCAATAATAAATTATTAATGAATAATTTATCAATGAGCTGAAAACACAATTTTATTGTACGTTAACGATACAAATAATATAGTGAATATTTATTATTTTTCAATCTGTGCTAAAAGTTAAGTTAAAGAATGATTATTAATTTTATGATGTTATTGACAGTACAAGATTTTATGATACTTATCAGTTTTTATGTTATATTAGACTTTTCAACCCTGATCGCAAACCATCTCAACGATTCGTCTAGTTGGAAGTCACATGAGATTCTTGTTGGTTTCGCATTAATAATCTGGTACGCTAAATCTTGAGCCCTTTTCGCGGGTGATTGATGCAAAGAGTCGACGACGAGATATTCGAGAAAATTAGGAAAGTGTTGGGTGACTTAATTATATTTCAGACTGTTTGTATTTTATTAATGGAAGGAAAGACTTCATATTTTTAATATTTGATTATACACTAATGCCGTCTTTATAAAAAAACTTCTGAAAGTTATTTTAGTTGTCTACTGATTGTATATCATTATGGAAATAGTTCTATCTATAAAAATGATATCATTTAAGTATGCAGTTGCACCAAATTATCTTCACCAATCTTCTACTTCATAAGCAAAGTATAGTTGCGCCATCACGATATGTTTGAGCTGAATATTCTTTATTAACTACTATATTTTCTTCTCTTCATAAGTTGCAGCATTAACGTCAATATTCTTTAAATTAAATAAGATCTTTACAACTTCTTTAACTTTCCGCTGTAAAATGAAACTAAGTCGATCGTCGCTATCTTGCAATGAGAAGCTAAGGGGTCGTGTAACACAGATAATCTCTATTTGAGACAGTTTCAAGTTATTTACTCGGGCGATTGTGGACTCGAAAGGAAAAATGAAAGAGTCATTGAAAAAGAAAAATAATCCAAAGAGAGTTTTCCAATGCCCGAAGTTAAATATGCTATCCATGCGGTTCGTGTATACATTATAGCTCCAGAATGTATAGTGAAATATTGTAGCTTCTGCTTGAAGATATTTTATTATATATGCAAGATAAAACATATGCAGTTTCTTGAAATATATATTACTTTCGAATATAGTTCCTGAATGATTTAATCAATTTTTATATAGCATATATAAAAATCTTTCAAAAGCTAATCCATAAAAAAAATTTTTTTTTTTTCAATTGTCCAACGATTTGTGAAGCTTTTAGGTATGTACGTATAAACTCATCCATATATTTAAATATACATGTCAAGAAAATAATTTGCTACAGGTGGGAACAATCATAACTAGTTGGTATTGGTATTCTGCTTTAATTCTCATCTAATTCTGCAAGTTAGATGATCTTCCCGATGTCTGTAAATAATCGACTTAATCCATGATAGATAAATTAATTTATGAGTGGTTAAAAGTATTCGAAGTGGATTTATTATACATTATTGAAAATCAAACAGGTCAACCTGGTCGGAGTATTTTTAAAAATTAAACTACTTGCCGGAAGGCCGTAATATTTCAGTAAGTTCTATAAGACCATAATATATATCGACAAAATAAGTTTCATGAAAATTGCCTTAATTTTTTTTTTAACAGTTAATTATCATAAGACCGTCGCTTTAACCAAAGTACTATCTTTAAAGCGCGCTGCCTATTTTTCCAATGTTTAAATATTTTTTAAAATTAACCCTTTTTTTCTATAGTCCTAATATTTTAATGGGTTAATTCCTACTATCAACTCTATCGACAATTTCATAAGAATCTCTGACGAATAAACCCTAGATTATCCTTGTTAGTTGAACTATGTGTATTTATATTGTACAGTACTTGCTGGAACTCAAAAAGTGCTGAATGCACCAGCTACATGTTATAATCATGTACAACCATGTAAATGCAAATTTGCTATGTAAGATGTTATGTATAAAATTATAATAAATTGTTCATCTTGCTACAATGCATATTTATGTAATGGTAAGATTTACGTTTTTTCAAGCATAATTAATGAGCTTAGAAATTTTGAGATTTGAAGCTCCTACACTGTTAATTTCTTTTGTTACACAAACGACATTAAGGATTTTCTTACAAAAGAATATAATGTGTACTAATACTGTGCAAAGATTCGCCCTATGGTTGGTGGTTAGAGTTACAAAAATTGAAGCAGATTTTGAAGGTTTGATACCCGCCTCGAGCAGACTGATATCAAGCAATAGTAACATCAGTTTACACTTGGAAATATAGATGGTTCCAGGTAAAAATCGACTTCACTAAGCATTGCTTCATAAAAAAATAACTCCAATTCCAATAAATAATTAAATAAAAAATAAAAGAAATTGTAACAGTAAAATTCATCACAAATAGATGGGTCAACTTTTTTCTTTCAAATTTTTACAAGGACTTATCGAGCTCTTAAGTTCTGATCGTTGTTCCAATACTATAAAAAAAATAGTGCGCGTAAGGTTCACATGCGATTAAAGTAAAACTTATTTGCTACTGTACAAGATGGCATTTAAGTAAAATTAAATACATCATATTATTATCAAATTATGAATAATGTTCATTAGTAATATAGTAAAACATATAATGATAAATTATAAATTATATATTTATAATAGCATTAAAAATATGTATAATATTTAAAAACAAAAATGTAATATGACATGATCGGTTTGTCATTGTAATTAGCATTTAGCATTTAGAAATTGTGTTTGAAGAACTTCATGTAATTAAAATAAACACACATTCATTGACTGATGGTATTTTTTTACTTTTTTGCTGGCAATATAATCTTATTCTTTGAACAGTTGTAATATCTGTCTTGCCTAAAAAATATTTTTTATTTTAATAACTTAAAAGATTTATAGAAACTACGAATAATATAGAAATAATTTCTAATCAATAAACTTACGTTAAGTTCACTGAACAAATGTTTAATTTGTTTTATTATTTTCAAGGAACAGGGTAAAATATTAATCTGATTTTTCATTAAATCAATATTAGTATTACGATGTAACTTTAATATGTTTATTTATCTATGTCGGTATCGGTACGCGACGACTAATCACAATCGACCCGTATAGAAATGAGAAATCATCGAGAGCGAATGACGAATCATTGGCACTCGACCCTTATCTGCCGTAATGCACTTCCGTTGCATTTGTACGGATTTACACTCTAGTCGCGCCTAAAGAATACTTCAAAACATTATACGAGTACAAAATTCTTTGTACCCAAAATAGTTGGAATCTATTTATTTTCTTATTTTAGACTTATTTATTTTTTTGGAAGGTTGTGCTTTTAAGCTCACATATTTATATTATAATAAAATTATAAATAACCTAATTGAGTTTCTTGATCAGTTGTTAGTATAACTAATTATCATGGTTCTATGTCTTATTACCCGGTCTTTGATCATAGTGTCGAACATGTTCTCAGTACGAAGAGAGTAGTTTTTAAGAAGGAAGATCGGAGAGGGTTTTATGTGCACTGCTAGTGTCGAGTCATCTCCCAAGAGGGATGACAATGGAGCCTCGATAGAGGCGGACGGTACAAAGGTTTTTTCGGCAATTTTTGTGGAAAGGGTGTTTTCCACAATGAAGTATTGCTAATACATGTCGGATCCTAGACTCGTACAGTCCGCGAAGTCAGTGATTTATTTCATACTTATACATACTATACTTAGAAAATATTAGCAAATGTCTCTTAGTAATAAATTTCTTTTTCATTTTGTACTATATATTAGTTTGCAATTATAGATTATGCAATTTAAATATGAAGCATGTTTTTATAGGAGATATTGTCTAGAATTAAGTAGATGTATCTATATATTGATGAATCAAAGATGTGATGACTATATGTTCAGTAGGAATCAGATATTGAATCGAAATCTCAGAATTATGTTCAACCCTTTAGGAAAATATTACCGTAAATTATTACAAATACGTTGTTTTCAATACTATATTTATAAGTTTATGAATAATGTTGTTACAAAATTTTGAGTTATATATTTAGCGATTGATTTTATTGTGATATTATCAGACATAAAATAATTTTATAAATGTTGGTTATAATATTTTTTTTTGAATAATTTTTATTTGATTTATAATTAATTTTGTTCATCTCATACAGACGGAAGTGTCTGGCATGATATATCGTACAAAATATCTATACATATATTTATATATACGTGTCTATGTATATATTTATTATATACGTGTTATTATTATATATATAATATGATCATTACAACATTTTATATCATTTATTCTACAAGTCAAACATACGTAAATTCATTTTCTGATTTATTTTTTATAAATTATCCTAAATTCTAAATTTTCTTCAAGAATTTTATTCATGATTATGTTAAATAATATAACAATTATTTTCTAGACTCAAACTTATTATTATTAAAGCATTACAGCTTTTTAGTATTTTGGCACCACCGAATAATAAATTTAAAGCAACAGATAATTTAGTTTTATTTGAAAATAATATTTGTATATACCTTTTATTATAATTGTTGCAATGTAATAATAAAATGAAATATAAATGTATTGTGGATTTAATACATATATAAATATATATTATTAATTTATGAATAATTCAAGTCGAATTTTTCTGTGCGATTCTCATTTTCCTGCATTATTTTTCTCTGCAATCTTCATTCTGGTTATACGCAAATACATTTTGTAGTTATTTTGTATAACGATTATAATCTATGATTTATTTAAAAATCTATGATTTTCAAAAAATATTTAATTTATAAATATTTTTTGCCTATTGGAAATGCGAGATGTCCCGTCTATAGGAACTTCTTTAGGAAACCAAAAGATTTTAACAAAACACCTGCTAAAATTCAATCTGAGCATTTACTAAAAATTATAAATGAGAATACTTCGAACTGTTGATATTTTACTATTGCGAGGTAGGTGTAGAAAAATAGTGGTAATAGGTAATATTATTTATGATTAATATATATTGTGTTGCAAAGACTGATAAGCTCATAAGTCATAATTTTGAAGGTATTCTTATAAAAAATGACTAAACATGATAAAAAAACTGAAGACGCCGGAAACAACACTATAATTTAAAGAAATATATTCCTCTCACAAACACATAAATTTGTATTTGAATTAATCTGAAACAAATCTTCAATGAATTTTGTTACGAAAATCAAACGGTATTTTGGAGAAGGTAAATAACCAAACAGTCAGACTAACTCCATAAAATATATACATGGGCAAATAAACATTAATATATATATATATATATATATATACATATATATATATATATATATATATATATATATATATATATAGAATATTGAAATTACACTGAAGATGAGGCATACCATGGTATCGAAACGTCGTAATTACCAAATAAAGTGTGTGTTAAAAATCTCAGTGTTGTATTGTTCATATTTAACATTTAATATATACATATATATATATATATATATATATATATGTGTGTGTGTGTGTATATATATGTATATATATTTATATATACATATATAAATATATGTGTGTGTATACATGAAATTGCAATATATGTAATACATGCAATATTTTTAGGTTTTTACTTATTTCTTGATTTTTTTATTATGAAACTATTAAATACTTTTCTATTTTTCAAACACTATTAAATGCGAAGACTTTAATTTCATGTCAACACACTTCAGCACATTTTTTCAATGAAGAGCCTTCAAATTCGACAAATTTTGATAAGTTAAAACTCATAATTCAACAAATAGTCTTGATTCTTGAAAACTTAGGGCTATTGTGTCATTATTTTTGACTGTGGTTCAAAAAACATTATTTACAATTACGGATCCAGAATTTGAATAAATAAAAAATTAACCAGGATAACCGAAAAATGGACACAGTATCACTAAAGATCTAAGTTGCACTTGAAAGCTTATAATTTCCAAATAATATGGAATAATGTTTTCTTCTATTTTTTTCGATTATTAGGTACGATCAAGACTATCACCCAGTCCCATCTTGACCTGAGTTTTGGGATACTCTGTATAATATAAGATAAGTGAAACCACCAATTTCTTTATATGGTATTTTCTAAGAATACGTTAATATAACGCTTTTTCTTGACCTTACACTAACCAAGACGTTAGTTCTAGTATTTCCATTATTCCCAAACTAATCCATTCTTCAAACTTCAGTATCTTCCCTCAAAGCTCTAGTGTTCAAAATCCATATGTTACTATATTTGCAAGCGAAAAATATTGGTATTTACTAGGAATACTTCAATATAGCATGACGCGAGAAGTAGAGTATTAACAGTAGAAATAACTATTATTTCTAGCAATTCCATTATTTCGAAACTAATCCATTCTTCAAACTTCAGTATCTTCCTTCAAAGCTCTAGTGTTCAAAATCCATCTGTTACTATATTTGCAAGCGAAAAATATTTTGGCGTGTGTTTTCGCCGCAAAAAGAAGAACGTTGCAACGGGACGGGCCGTTGTCGTGCAGTGGGAATGGAAGCCGTTTCATTCGACTCCCGCGGGAGTGCTTCAACCATGTGTGTGACCGAATGTGTGAAAACTCGTCTTCTTGTGAAATGTCACACGTTTTATATCTGCACGCTAGTTTATAGAATCGCGAACGTGTGTTAGAGTTCAAAATAGTAATAGGACATTAAAGTACTTACGATGTGTTGAGTAAATACATTGGTAATGGGTCGCGTTATTGATTGATTGATTGATTGATTGATTGAAAACTCGTTTTGATGCAGAAGATATTAACAATTAACAAAATTGTAGAATCTAAATGTATATATATATATATATATACTAGCTGACCCGGCAAACGTTGTTTTGCTAAGTAAGTTATTTTATAAACAATTTCTAGAGTATCTAAAAAATTAATACTTTTTGTGTAAGGATGTGTTGTTTGAATTGCTATATACAATGAGGTATTATAGAAACAATAAACCCCATTAGTTTGTATATATTTTATTAATACAACCAAACTGAAAGTTTTATACACTTTCTATAGAAAACATGGCATAATTCAATCCAAGTCTTTGTTGGTCTTTCGACTTATATAGTCATTACAAATTCCATTTAATCGATTAATGAATGCGTTTCAAATTTTTTGAAATTTTTTTTGGATTCTGGATTTTGTGTATAATTGTAAATAATACTATTGAGCTTGTACAAATTTTTCAAATTTCTGCGAGGAGAGATACAAAATGATTTAGGTATCTCTTTTTTGACCTGCTTTTTGAAAAGTTTCTAGTAATATTCGATGAATAAAAGTAAATTTAATAAAAAGTATATATGTAGAACAGGGCAAGGCACAAAGGTCCAATTTGACTTTAGGCAAATATAAATTTTATTATGAAAATCAAACCAATTACATCACAACAAATGACACATTTCAAATGAACAATTATCTGACTACGTTCAGTAAAACTACCAGCTACTTCATCATTGTAAAAACGTGCTTTTTTGCTGTCTTTAAAAAAAATTTATCTAGACCTTTTTACCCTATAACGGGGTAACTTGGAACGGCCAGATGGCAAGCAGGTCTAATGTCATATTTTAATTTCAAAGGTATTTTACAAAATAATTACATTTTCAACTAATTTCTAGAAAACTACCAATGGAAGAAAATACTTTTACTATGGATTTTCAAAGATTACCATTTATCTCCCAATACCAAAGTCATAAGAATCAGGTTATAGCTGATTATACATATTTTTCCCTTTACATTCAAATACTGCTGTTAAACAATGCTTAGCTTTACTGGTTTTTGACACTTCGGTCGTGGATCTTCATATATTACTATCCATTCTTGAATAAATTCAGAAAATTATAACTGGAAATAAGCTATTCGACAAAATGTTCCTTTGATCAATTCCAAATTTAGGTTCTAAATCTGAATAATCTAGAAAAGGTTTTATAAATACCAATGAGTACATAATTATACAAATAAGTTCTTTCAGAGCATTGTGTTTGAGAAAAATATGATTTGTCAACCATACTGAGTCATACATAGTTTGCTTCACTGTTTATACGAATGGGCAATGGCACTATCATTATATTATAATTGTTAATTATTTATTTAAAATAAATAATTTTATTATTAATTCCTTACAAATATTGAATTGTCATCCATGCGTGATTACATAGCTGTCATTTGCTTATTGTTATTCCAAGTCGAACAGGATAAAAGGTATCCTATGTCCTTCTCCTGGCTCTGAACCAACTTTTACCAACTTTACCAAAGCCAATTTTCAGTTAATCGGTTCAGCCTTCTTGAGTTATAAGTTCTGACGATATATCTCCAGAATGCACAAACCGAATTCGACAATTTTGCATTTGCTGAAAAGGTCTGGGGCTCCGTGAGGTTTATAGCTGGGTTATAATATATAAAAACCAAAAACTAATATTCTATCACGATAGTTAACATAAGGTAGTCGATTACTTCAATTAGACCTTTTTATTGTCGAATCAAAGCACCAACTTTTACCAACTTTACCAAAGCCAATTTTCAGTTAAATCGGTTCAGCCTTCTTGAGTTATAAGTTTTGACAATATAACTCCAGAATGCACAAAACGAATTCGACAATTTTGCATTCGCTGGAAAGGTCTGGGCTCCGTGAGGTTTATAGCTGGGTTATAATATATGAGAACCAAAAACTAATATTCTATCACTATAGTTAACTTAAGGTAGTCGATTACTTCAATTAGACCTTTTTATTGTCGAATCAAAGCACATTTGCTGATAATATATATATGCCAATTAGTTGTAAACACCTGAAACATTTTATAAGATATGTATAAAGAAATTACAAATTAACAACAATTAATGTATAACTATTTACATTTTTATTACGAATTTTGAGGTTATGTCAAGAAACTATATTTTCAGAATATTTTTTTTATTAATTTGTTGATGATTATACTTATTGCTGATATATAAAATAAACACCTCAAATACTCTATTTAATACGTATAAAACAAATATACATAAATACCTAATTATATAAATAATTACATTTCCATTTTCAAGAATAAATAAATTCCCCATCGTCCATCTAGCATCGCTGGTTGGTATTATTAGAATTAATTATTTGCCACTTTGTATTAATTTTCCGTGGCGATTAAAATATTTATATTATTCACGTAATAATTTTCAAATAATAGTCATTAAGAAATGCATATTAATATATTTGTATCAAAAAGAAAAACCGAATGACAGTTGACAATCGAATGTAAATGTCATGGATGAAAATCATTGATAATATCATAGATTGAATAAAATACAGATTGTATAAATAATTAATTTTGAATTAGAATGAAATAAAGGGATAAAA
>NW_020537646.1:28310258-28366326 GCF_003426905.1 Ctenocephalides felis
CAATCGGTATTTTGATCCTAGAGATACACTGCGCCCGAACGTGCAACATTTTGAAACGTACGAATATTGCAATTTTTGTGAATGTAGTAAGTATTCTTTTTCTGTATTTTTTTACGTATTTTTGAATATATATCTCAATACTTTTCATTTAATTGCAATTTTTTGAAAGTATCTACGAGATTCACTGCGCCCGAATGAATGTGTTACTAACTTGAGTCCATACATTTTATAGGCTAGTAAATATGGCGAGTGGTAAAAAATTTATAATTAGAAAAAGCCAGCTCATTCAGAAGAGATTCTAAGAATGCTGAATGATGATGCTGATGAAAATAATCTTCTTGACGATTTAGGTGATGAAAGTGGAAGTGACGAAGACCATCTAGAGAGTCGCGAAGTCGATTCTGAGACAGAATAAGAGGACGAACAGGATGAGAGTGAGGAAGAAATAAATTTGAACAATAATGCTAAATATTTATGAGTAGAGATAAATCTACAAAATGGTGTAGCAAACCTCCCTCTAATAGGACTCGAACAAAATCCCAGAACTTATTAAGACATTTACCAGGTGTTATAGGAAACGCAAAAAATGCTGCAACGCCTATAGAATGTTGGAGTCATGGGAATGATAAGAAAAGATCTCCGAAGAAGATATTTTTGAGACAATATCGCATGAACTTGTTCTTGGACAGCTAACAAGAAGAAGTGAAATCACGAGTGGGATACTGTTCACTTTGCAGGCAGGACTCAAAGATTCAGACCAAATTCACAGGAAAATGGCTCACAAAACAAGAAGAGCCACGAAAAAAACGACGATGTGAACCGTGTACATTAGAAGCTAATATTAGACGGCTTTCAAGATTTTGTTGTGCTAAATGTCGAAAAGCACTGTGTTTCCAACATGCGATCTTTCTATGCAGTCCTTGTTGAAATGCTTCAATAAATGATAATATTTAACTATACACATTAAACTATCATTATTATATTACTTATTTTTTATAAAGTGACAAATGAAAAAAAAGTTAGAGACTGTGTATTTCAATAAAGAAAAGTGAGTGTAAATATTTGTGGCATATATACACAGGTTTATATTTTTCTACATTTTATAATAAAATATTATTGAATTCTTCTTTGTTTCTATTTATTCAAAAAGTATACATTCTGAAATATAATTAAACAAAAATTAACATGTTTATAAAATAAGGAGCCTCCTGAGGATATACTTAAAAACCGTTGCTGTCGGATACACTGCGCCCGAACGTGTGCGTAACGGGACTGCGCCCGACGGAGGGTTAAATTTTGTATATATTTTTTACTATTTATTCTTTATTCAAACATATTTGGTATACAGTCTACATGTTCCCGAACGAAAATTTTAACGATGCTTAGAAATTTAAATACTACTCTTAAAATTAGAGAGCAGTGTGTATAACTGAAATATTAATGAATACTTCCATACAACTGCCTGCAGTAGCAGTAGATTCTAGCACTTAAAAAGATCAGCAACATTTAAATATTGTGGCAACACAAGTGGCCATGAATGCGGAGTTGGGTTAGTAAAAGAATAAAATGAAATATGTGTCATGACATTTTCAAATTTGTAAAATGTTGAGATATTTTGATACAGTTTTATATTTTTCTATAAATTTTATTAATGATGTGTATTTTCCAACATTGGTGATGATAAGATTTTAATAAGATAAAATTGATGGTTAATACGCACGTTTATTATCCCTGTCTACTAGTCTTTCACGGGACTACCTAACTAGTACGCATAGACCTCGTCGTCACCGCGGGCACATTACTAGCTCAGACCACCGGACTTCCACCGGCCTACCTATTCAGTACGCCAAGAGACAACGTGGGCTAGAAGGCAGTAGTACCATCGACACTAAGTAAAGAGGATAGTGCTAGCAAATACACAGACGGCAATTCTAGAGTTTTCTTAGTCTCTTTATATTAGTTTTAACACCAATCTAATCGACTTATTACACATCACCTTTGAATAGATGTGTCGCCAATACTGGACGGCGAGTGATGTGGCAACACAAGTTGACCATGAGTGTGAAGTTGTAGACTTTGAAGTGAAAACATACAAAATAAGATATGTGTCTTGACATTTTTTAAATTTGTGAAAAGATCAAAGTTTTATACGTTTTATAAGTTTATTTATTATATAGACAATATAAACAGTATTTCACAGAGCAATGGATTCGTTAGTAACGATTTATAGAGCTACTAGTGGTGCATGGCATCGTGCCTTTAGGCAAATGCTGGAACTTTCTGTAATATTTTTTAAACTTTGAAAAAAATAGATTTTTGACAAATTTTATATTTTGAACTACCCTACGGGAAGTTAACAAGATACGTGTCTTGACATTTTAAAATTTGTGAAATGATCAAAGTTTTAAACGTTTTATAAGTTAATTTATGATATATACATTCCAAAAATATAAACAGTAGATTACGAGGCAAGGTATTCGTTAGTATGGATTTATATAGTTGATATAGACTTTCCAACAATATAAACGGTATTTTAAAGTGCAAGGAATTCGTTAGTAACCATTTGTGTAGTTAATAACTGTATATATATAATGGTATTTGAATTTGCAATGATATCTTTAAAACTAATCTGAAAATAAATCTATTTTTTACATTATTCAAAGTAATTCAGTTGCATATTTACCACCGATTCTAAATAATCCAAATGTTTTTCATATTTCATGCACGCACTTTATTCATATGCTCGTGCCGGATATGAGCACAAAATTTAATATGTGCATCTTTAAAGAACGATATCATTTGAACGAACAGTGCTCGGTGGCTGGCTGTATAGCTCTATGGCTGTATGGCTGTACGGCTTGAGTTCCGCACTGCACGGGCTGCCGAGCTTTGCGATTGCACGGTTAACACGAGCGGCTCTTGTTCGGAGAAGGCGAGTATAAAGTTACTTCTCGTAACAATTCATAACAGAAAAGCTTAACAGGCAGGGCTGCCAGTTTTGGTGATTGAATGATATGTTAAATCTTCAGTAATCATAAAATCGTACAAAATCTTGATTTATATAACAACTAGTGGGGTGCATCGTGCCTTAAGGCAAATTACTGGACTTTCCGTACCGTAATAAAAAATCTTGGTACGGAACCCAAAAAATTACACAAAATGTGTACACGTTATTAAAATATCTGATAATTTGATGTGCACATGTCCAATAAACATTTTTGACCGCCAAATGACATTTTTTTACCTTATTTTATTGAGAGTCTATAATCGCTGGACCTGCCTTCCCAAAATTTTATCAGTTCTTTATATTGTCAATACAAGTAAAATTTTTTTGAATTATTAAAATCTGACGCTCCGCTCTCTTAAAAACCGAGTTACTCTTCTTGGCACTTTTTGTCCCGTGTCTTCGGAACGGCTAGACCTGCCTTTGCTAAAAATTAATCAGCAATCGTCTCCTTATCAATGCGAATCGAATGTTTTTTGAATTATTCAAACCGTTTGTTCGGTGTTCCCGAAATCGTGGACGAAAGATTGTATCCGCGCACACACACATACACATACATACACATACACACATATACACACATACACACACATACATTCATTTTTTCTAAGGTATGCCTAAAAAATCAGACACCTTTGAAACGTAAAAATATATAAAAATTTTCATATACGATTTTGTTTGTGATATAACTTACCCTCCGGGAAGTTAAAATAAAAATACCACACAACACCATGCAGAGTAATTGAGTTAACTCACTTATCTTGAAGGCTCATTTGAACCAATTGTATAGTAAAAATAATTAAAATCTATAAAATCAAAAATTCAAAGACTTACGAATTTTTTTATAAATTGTTACAGTCAGCATTTATTTTTTAAGTGCATTTACCGCTGAATATTATTTCTTTCTTCAATGGTTAATCTTCCAGATTGGTTTAGTTAAATATCTTGTAACTATTTTGGTTAACAGAATTTACTAACTTCTATTTTAGTTATCAGAATTCAGAAAACTTTCATAAATTTTGCATAATTTGAAAAAGCTTTTAGTGTTATGTCCGTTTAATTTGGAAATCTGATTCTCATCTCAGGTGAGGAGCAGTTTCATATATACTTCAATGTAAATCATTATTTTAAGGCAATAATATTAGTATACGAATATAATTTGAATTTTTAGTTCAATGAATTTTGGTTAGAATAATTTGGATTATTGAATCCTATTTTATTCAATTAGAGACATTCCGATGCAATAATTACAATAACATTTCAAAGAATTTTCAATAATGAGGAAAAACTATTTTGTTCCTTGGTACAAAGAACATATTGCAAACCATTATGTCTATATGCAATATGTTCATTTTTCACATTTATGTTTTGTTTTTCATTCAATTTCATAATTTTCTTCACTTTTATGTTTTCATGCTTTCAAACAATTGTATTATGTTTCGTACTTACTTTTTTGAGCACTCGTATTATTCACAAAATGTTATCATATAATGTATACATTTATGATGTTAGGTTTACATTTAAGATTATAAAGAAATGTGTGAAATATATAAACAAAACCATTCTTGATTTTTTCTGTAGTTATTGATCTATAAATTGTAATAATGATTTTTTAAATTTTCTACTAGCGTTATTTTATTCAAAAATCTATTAGAGAATTTATGTAATATTTATATAAAATAATTTATAAAAAATTTCTAACAAAAATCATCGATATTCAAAAATTAATTAATGCGAATAAGAATTATATAAATTTTATGCAATAGCTATTTAGTATAATTCATCATTCTTGAACTAAAATTATTCTTAAAACATCAAACTAGAAAAACTTTGGCAATATCATTTCTCTATTAAAATAATCGAAATAATCTATATAATATCTATTTACAATCATTTGAAATACAAAATTTATATTAATTAGAAAAGGTTCAAGGTATAATTATGATAACGATTTTTTTTATTCGACAATATATTTACAACTGTCCTACATAGACATTAAGTAAATCTTTTGGCAATAATAAATTATTAATGAATAATTTATCAATGAGCTGAAAACACAATTTTATTGTACGTTAACGATACAAATAATATAGTGAATATTTATTATTTTTCAATCTGTGCTAAAAGTTAAGTTAAAGAATGATTATTAATTTTATGATGTTATTGACAGTACAAGATTTTATGATACTTATCAGTTTTTATGTTATATTAGACTTTTCAACCCTGATCGCAAACCATCTCAACGATTCGTCTAGTTGGAAGTCACATGAGATTCTTGTTGGTTTCGCATTAATAATCTGGTACGCTAAATCTTGAGCCCTTTTCGCGGGTGATTGATGCAAAGAGTCGACGACGAGATATTCGAGAAAATTAGGAAAGTGTTGGGTGACTTAATTATATTTCAGACTGTTTGTATTTTATTAATGGAAGGAAAGACTTCATATTTTTAATATTTGATTATACACTAATGCCGTCTTTATAAAAAAACTTCTGAAAGTTATTTTAGTTGTCTACTGATTGTATATCATTATGGAAATAGTTCTATCTATAAAAATGATATCATTTAAGTATGCAGTTGCACCAAATTATCTTCACCAATCTTCTACTTCATAAGCAAAGTATAGTTGCGCCATCACGATATGTTTGAGCTGAATATTCTTTATTAACTACTATATTTTCTTCTCTTCATAAGTTGCAGCATTAACGTCAATATTCTTTAAATTAAATAAGATCTTTACAACTTCTTTAACTTTCCGCTGTAAAATGAAACTAAGTCGATCGTCGCTATCTTGCAATGAGAAGCTAAGGGGTCGTGTAACACAGATAATCTCTATTTGAGACAGTTTCAAGTTATTTACTCGGGCGATTGTGGACTCGAAAGGAAAAATGAAAGAGTCATTGAAAAAGAAAAATAATCCAAAGAGAGTTTTCCAATGCCCGAAGTTAAATATGCTATCCATGCGGTTCGTGTATACATTATAGCTCCAGAATGTATAGTGAAATATTGTAGCTTCTGCTTGAAGATATTTTATTATATATGCAAGATAAAACATATGCAGTTTCTTGAAATATATATTACTTTCGAATATAGTTCCTGAATGATTTAATCAATTTTTATATAGCATATATAAAAATCTTTCAAAAGCTAATCCATAAAAAAAATTTTTTTTTTTCAATTGTCCAACGATTTGTGAAGCTTTTAGGTATGTACGTATAAACTCATCCATATATTTAAATATACATGTCAAGAAAATAATTTGCTACAGGTGGGAACAATCATAACTAGTTGGTATTGGTATTCTGCTTTAATTCTCATCTAATTCTGCAAGTTAGATGATCTTCCCGATGTCTGTAAATAATCGACTTAATCCATGATAGATAAATTAATTTATGAGTGGTTAAAAGTATTCGAAGTGGATTTATTATACATTATTGAAAATCAAACAGGTCAACCTGGTCGGAGTATTTTTAAAAATTAAACTACTTGCCGGAAGGCCGTAATATTTCAGTAAGTTCTATAAGACCATAATATATATCGACAAAATAAGTTTCATGAAAATTGCCTTAATTTTTTTTTAACAGTTAATTATCATAAGACCGTCGCTTTAACCAAAGTACTATCTTTAAAGCGCGCTGCCTATTTTTCCAATGTTTAAATATTTTTTAAAATTAACCCTTTTTTTCTATAGTCCTAATATTTTAATGGGTTAATTCCTACTATCAACTCTATCGACAATTTCATAAGAATCTCTGACGAATAAACCCTAGATTATCCTTGTTAGTTGAACTATGTGTATTTATATTGTACAGTACTTGCTGGAACTCAAAAAGTGCTGAATGCACCAGCTACATGTTATAATCATGTACAACCATGTAAATGCAAATTTGCTATGTAAGATGTTATGTATAAAATTATAATAAATTGTTCATCTTGCTACAATGCATATTTATGTAATGGTAAGATTTACGTTTTTTCAAGCATAATTAATGAGCTTAGAAATTTTGAGATTTGAAGCTCCTACACTGTTAATTTCTTTTGTTACACAAACGACATTAAGGATTTTCTTACAAAAGAATATAATGTGTACTAATACTGTGCAAAGATTCGCCCTATGGTTGGTGGTTAGAGTTACAAAAATTGAAGCAGATTTTGAAGGTTTGATACCCGCCTCGAGCAGACTGATATCAAGCAATAGTAACATCAGTTTACACTTGGAAATATAGATGGTTCCAGGTAAAATCGACTTCACTAAGCATTGCTTCATAAAAAAATAACTCCAATTCCAATAAATAATTAAATAAAAATAAAAGAAATTGTAACAGTAAAATTCATCACAAATAGATGGGTCAACTTTTTTCTTTCAAATTTTTACAAGGACTTATCGAGCTCTTAAGTTCTGATCGTTGTTCCAATACTATAAAAAAAATAGTGCGCGTAAGGTTCACATGCGATTAAAGTAAAACTTATTTGCTACTGTACAAGATGGCATTTAAGTAAAATTAAATACATCATATTATTATCAAATTATGAATAATGTTCATTAGTAATATAGTAAAACATATAATGATAAATTATAAATTATATATTTATAATAGCATTAAAAATATGTATAATATTTAAAACAAAAATGTAATATGACATGATCGGTTTGTCATTGTAATTAGCATTTAGCATTTAGAAATTGTGTTTGAAGAACTTCATGTAATTAAAATAAACACACATTCATTGACTGATGGTATTTTTTTACTTTTTTGCTGGCAATATAATCTTATTCTTTGAACAGTTGTAATATCTGTCTTGCCTAAAAAATATTTTTTATTTTAATAACTTAAAAGATTTATAGAAACTACGAATAATATAGAAATAATTTCTAATCAATAAACTTACGTTAAGTTCACTGAACAAATGTTTAATTTGTTTTATTATTTTCAAGGAACAGGGTAAAATATTAATCTGATTTTTCATTAAATCAATATTAGTATTACGATGTAACTTTAATATGTTTATTTATCTATGTCGGTATCGGTACGCGACGACTAATCACAATCGACCCGTATAGAAATGAGAAATCATCGAGAGCGAATGACGAATCATTGGCACTCGACCCTTATCTGCCGTAATGCACTTCCGTTGCATTTGTACGGATTTACACTCTAGTCGCGCCTAAAGAATACTTCAAAACATTATACGAGTACAAAATTCTTTGTACCCAAAATAGTTGGAATCTATTTATTTTCTTATTTTAGACTTATTTATTTTTTTGGAAGGTTGTGCTTTTAAGCTCACATATTTATATTATAATAAAATTATAAATAACCTAATTGAGTTTCTTGATCAGTTGTTAGTATAACTAATTATCATGGTTCTATGTCTTATTACCCGGTCTTTGATCATAGTGTCGAACATGTTCTCAGTACGAAGAGAGTAGTTTTTAAGAAGGAAGATCGGAGAGGGTTTTATGTGCACTGCTAGTGTCGAGTCATCTCCCAAGAGGGATGACAATGGAGCCTCGATAGAGGCGGACGGTACAAAGGTTTTTTCGGCAATTTTTGTGGAAAGGGTGTTTTCCACAATGAAGTATTGCTAATACATGTCGGATCCTAGACTCGTACAGTCCGCGAAGTCAGTGATTTATTTCATACTTATACATACTATACTTAGAAAATATTAGCAAATGTCTCTTAGTAATAAATTTCTTTTTCATTTTGTACTATATATTAGTTTGCAATTATAGATTATGCAATTTAAATATGAAGCATGTTTTTATAGGAGATATTGTCTAGAATTAAGTAGATGTATCTATATATTGATGAATCAAAGATGTGATGACTATATGTTCAGTAGGAATCAGATATTGAATCGAAATCTCAGAATTATGTTCAACCCTTTAGGAAAATATTACCGTAAATTATTACAAATACGTTGTTTTCAATACTATATTTATAAGTTTATGAATAATGTTGTTACAAAATTTTGAGTTATATATTTAGCGATTGATTTTATTGTGATATTATCAGACATAAAATAATTTTATAAATGTTGGTTATAATATTTTTTTTTGAATAATTTTTATTTGATTTATAATTAAATTTTGTTCATCTCATACAGACGGAAGTGTCTGGCATGATATATCGTACAAAATATCTATACATATATTTATATATACGTGTCTATGTATATATTTATTATATACGTGTTATTATTATATATATAATATGATCATTACAACATTTTATATCATTTATTCTACAAGTCAAACATACGTAAATTCATTTTCTGATTTATTTTTTATAAATTATCCTAAATTCTAAATTTTCTTCAAGAATTTTATTCATGATTATGTTAAATAATATAACAATTATTTTCTAGACTCAAACTTATTATTATTAAAGCATTACAGCTTTTTAGTATTTTGGCACCACCGAATAATAAATTTAAAGCAACAGATAATTTAGTTTTATTTGAAAATAATATTTGTATATACCTTTTATTATAATTGTTGCAATGTAATAATAAAATGAAATATAAATGTATTGTGGATTTAATACATATATAAATATATATTATTAATTTATGAATAATTCAAGTCGAATTTTTCTGTGCGATTCTCATTTTCCTGCATTATTTTTCTCTGCAATCTTCATTCTGGTTATACGCAAATACATTTTGTAGTTATTTTGTATAACGATTATAATCTATGATTTATTTAAAAATCTATGATTTTCAAAAAATATTTAATTTATAAATATTTTTGCCTATTGGAAATGCGAGATGTCCCGTCTATAGGAACTTCTTTAGGAAACCAAAAGATTTTAACAAAACACCTGCTAAAATTCAATCTGAGCATTTACTAAAAATTATAAATGAGAATACTTCGAACTGTTGATATTTTACTATTGCGAGGTAGGTGTAGAAAAATAGTGGTAATAGGTAATATTATTTATGATTAATATATATTGTGTTGCAAAGACTGATAAGCTCATAAGTCATAATTTTGAAGGTATTCTTATAAAAAATGACTAAACATGATAAAAAAACTGAAGACGCCGGAAACAACACTATAATTTAAAGAAATATATTCCTCTCACAAACACATAAATTTGTATTTGAATTAATCTGAAACAAATCTTCAATGAATTTTGTTACGAAAATCAAACGGTATTTTGGAGAAGGTAAATAACCAAACAGTCAGACTAACTCCATAAAATATATACATGGGCAAATAAACATTAATATATATATATATATATATATACATATATATATATATGTATATATATATATATATATATATATATAGAATATTGAAATTACACTGAAGATGAGGCATACCATGGTATCGAAACGTCGTAATTACCAAATAAAGTGTGTGTTAAAAATCTCAGTGTTGTATTGTTCATATTTAACATTTAATATATACATATATATATATATATATATATATATGTGTGTGTGTGTGTATATATATGTATATATATTTATATATACATATATAAATATATGTGTGTGTATACATGAAATTGCAATATATGTAATACATGCAATATTTTTAGGTTTTTACTTATTTCTTGATTTTTTTATTATGAAACTATTAAATACTTTTCTATTTTTCAAACACTATTAAATGCGAAGACTTTAATTTCATGTCAACACACTTCAGCACATTTTTTCAATGAAGAGCCTTCAAATTCGACAAATTTTGATAAGTTAAAACTCATAATTCAACAAATAGTCTTGATTCTTGAAAACTTAGGGCTATTGTGTCATTATTTTTGACTGTGGTTCAAAAAACATTATTTACAATTACGGATCCAGAATTTGAATAAATAAAAAATTAACCAGGATAACCGAAAAATGGACACAGTATCACTAAAGATCTAAGTTGCACTTGAAAGCTTATAATTTCCAAATAATATGGAATAATGTTTTCTTCTATTTTTTTCGATTATTAGGTACGATCAAGACTATCACCCAGTCCCATCTTGACCTGAGTTTTGGGATACTCTGTATAATATAAGATAAGTGAAACCACCAATTTCTTTATATGGTATTTTCTAAGAATACGTTAATATAACGCTTTTTCTTGACCTTACACTAACCAAGACGTTAGTTCTAGTATTTCCATTATTCCCAAACTAATCCATTCTTCAAACTTCAGTATCTTCCCTCAAAGCTCTAGTGTTCAAAATCCATATGTTACTATATTTGCAAGCGAAAAATATTGGTATTTACTAGGAATACTTCAATATAGCATGACGCGAGAAGTAGAGTATTAACAGTAGAAATAACTATTATTTCTAGCAATTCCATTATTTCGAAACTAATCCATTCTTCAAACTTCAGTATCTTCCTTCAAAGCTCTAGTGTTCAAAATCCATCTGTTACTATATTTGCAAGCGAAAAATATTTTGGCGTGTGTTTTCGCCGCAAAAAGAAGAACGTTGCAACGGGACGGGCCGTTGTCGTGCAGTGGGAATGGAAGCCGTTTCATTCGACTCCCGCGGGAGTGCTTCAACCATGTGTGTGACCGAATGTGTGAAAACTCGTCTTCTTGTGAAATGTCACACGTTTTATATCTGCACGCTAGTTTATAGAATCGCGAACGTGTGTTAGAGTTCAAAATAGTAATAGGACATTAAAGTACTTACGATGTGTTGAGTAAATACATTGGTAATGGGTCGCGTTATTGATTGATTGATTGATTGATTGATTGAAAACTCGTTTTGATGCAGAAGATATTAACAATTAACAAAATTGTAGAATCTAAATGTATATATATATATATATACTAGCTGACCCGGCAAACGTTGTTTTGCTAAGTAAGTTATTTTATAAACAATTTCTAGAGTATCTAAAAAATTAATACTTTTTGTGTAAGGATGTGTTGTTTGAATTGCTATATACAATGAGGTATTATAGAAACAATAAACCCCATTAGTTTGTATATATTTTATTAATACAACCAAACTGAAAGTTTTATACACTTTCTATAGAAAACATGGCATAATTCAATCCAAGTCTTTGTTGGTCTTTCGACTTATATAGTCATTACAAATTCCATTTAATCGATTAATGAATGCGTTTCAAATTTTTTGAAATTTTTTTTGGATTCTGGATTTTGTGTATAATTGTAAATAATACTATTGAGCTTGTACAAATTTTTCAAATTTCTGCGAGGAGAGATACAAAATGATTTAGGTATCTCTTTTTTGACCTGCTTTTTGAAAAGTTTCTAGTAATATTCGATGAATAAAAGTAAATTTAATAAAAAGTATATATGTAGAACAGGGCAAGGCACAAAGGTCCAATTTGACTTTAGGCAAATATAAATTTTATTATGAAAATCAAACCAATTACATCACAACAAATGACACATTTCAAATGAACAATTATCTGACTACGTTCAGTAAAACTACCAGCTACTTCATCATTGTAAAAACGTGCTTTTTTGCTGTCTTTAAAAAAAATTTATCTAGACCTTTTTACCCTATAACGGGGTAACTTGGAACGGCCAGATGGCAAGCAGGTCTAATGTCATATTTTAATTTCAAAGGTATTTTACAAAATAATTACATTTTCAACTAATTTCTAGAAAACTACCAATGGAAGAAAATACTTTTACTATGGATTTTCAAAGATTACCATTTATCTCCCAATACCAAAGTCATAAGAATCAGGTTATAGCTGATTATACATATTTTTCCCTTTACATTCAAATACTGCTGTTAAACAATGCTTAGCTTTACTGGTTTTTGACACTTCGGTCGTGGATCTTCATATATTACTATCCATTCTTGAATAAATTCAGAAAATTATAACTGGAAATAAGCTATTCGACAAAATGTTCCTTTGATCAATTCCAAATTTAGGTTCTAAATCTGAATAATCTAGAAAAGGTTTTATAAATACCAATGAGTACATAATTATACAAATAAGTTCTTTCAGAGCATTGTGTTTGAGAAAAATATGATTTGTCAACCATACTGAGTCATACATAGTTTGCTTCACTGTTTATACGAATGGGCAATGGCACTATCATTATATTATAATTGTTAATTATTTATTTAAAATAAATAATTTTATTATTAATTCCTTACAAATATTGAATTGTCATCCATGCGTGATTACATAGCTGTCATTTGCTTATTGTTATTCCAAGTCGAACAGGATAAAAGGTATCCTATGTCCTTCTCCTGGCTCTGAACCAACTTTTACCAACTTTACCAAAGCCAATTTTCAGTTAAATCGGTTCAGCCTTCTTGAGTTATAAGTTCTGACGATATATCTCCAGAATGCACAAACCGAATTCGACAATTTTGCATTTGCTGAAAAGGTCTGGGGCTCCGTGAGGTTTATAGCTGGGTTATAATATATAAAAACCAAAAACTAATATTCTATCACGATAGTTAACATAAGGTAGTCGATTACTTCAATTAGACCTTTTTATTGTCGAATCAAAGCACCAACTTTTACCAACTTTACCAAAGCCAATTTTCAGTTAAATCGGTTCAGCCTTCTTGAGTTATAAGTTTTGACAATATAACTCCAGAATGCACAAACCGAATTCGACAATTTTGCATTCGCTGGAAAGGTCTGGGGCTCCGTGAGGTTTATAGCTGGGTTATAATATATGAGAACCAAAAACTAATATTCTATCACTATAGTTAACTTAAGGTAGTCGATTACTTCAATTAGACCTTTTTATTGTCGAATCAAAGCACATTTGCTGATAATATATATATGCCAATTAGTTGTAAACACCTGAAACATTTTATAAGATATGTATAAAGAAATTACAAATTAACAACAATTAATGTATAACTATTTACATTTTTATTACGAATTTTGAGGTTATGTCAAGAAACTATATTTCAGAATATTTTTTTTATTAATTTGTTGATGATTATACTTATTGCTGATATATAAAATAAACACCTCAAATACTCTATTTAAATACGTATAAACAAATATACATAAATACCTAATTATATAAATAATTACATTTCCATTTTCAAGAAATAAATTTCCCCATCGTCCATCTAGCATCGCTTGGTATTATTAAGAATTAATTTATTTGCCACTTTGTATTAATTTTCCGTGGCGATTAAAATATTTATATTATTCACGTAATAATTTTCAAATAATAGTCATTAAGAAATGCATATTAATATATTTGTATCAAAACAGAAACACCGAATGACAGTTGACAATCGAATGTAAATGTCATGGATGAAATCATTGATAATATCATAGATTGAATAAACTACATGGATTGTTTATAAATAATTAATTTTGAATTAGAATGAAATAAAGGGATAAAAAGTATCCTAAGTCCTTCTCCTGGCTCTAAACTACCTCCCTGCCAATTTTCATCTAAATCGGTTCAGCCGTTCGTGAGTTATAAGTGGTAGCACATAAGGCGATCCTCTTTTATATATATAGATATATATATATATATATATATATATATATATATATATATATAAACCAATAGCATTCACACAATCCTGATACTAGTCGTTCGTTATCCGTCCATCAGTTAGTGCTTTTGTCTATCGTTTAGGCAGGTGTTGTGTCAGCCCTATTATAATAATAAAACTTTCTTTTTTACGAAATTTAACGTTTTAGATGAATTAAAATAAACAAAAAATATTTTCAAAACCATCATTGAATATTTAATTTCAAGAAAACTGCAAAAGGCCCAAACATAGTATTGAAGACCTTTTTCATTGTAGAAATGAATCAGAATTGGTAAATCTCTCATTTTAATGATGATATACTATTTATCACAATAATTTATATGTGTGTCTGAAAGTGTGTGTGCATGCGTGTGAGTGAATGATACGTATAAGTCAAATAGCTCATAGGATTGTACTGTTTTCTAATTGCTATTGAAAATAAATAAAAAAAGCTTTCTTACGAAATGATCTGTAATTTCTAGATTATGCGGTTTCTG
The DNA here is from genome assembly GCF_003426905.1 of Ctenocephalides felis. NCBI lineage: Eukaryota > Metazoa > Arthropoda > Insecta > Siphonaptera > Pulicidae > Ctenocephalides > Ctenocephalides felis. Next base: position 28,325,220 of record NW_020537646.1, read on the forward strand.
TATTTCAATTACATGTGGTTATTACATACATTACGTACATCATTGTTCACTCTTGTTTACTTACTTAATATTTTATATATAATTTTTGAGAATATCTGATTTAATTTTATAATTTATTTAGAATCAAAAACTAGTTTTGTTGATGGTTTTCATTTTAATTCTCAAAAAATTCTAATTGCATTATTATTATCATTATTATAATTATTATTACTATTATTATTATTATTATTATTATTATTATTATTATCATTATTATTATTATTATTATTATTTCAAATAGGATCGTACTAGCTTTTTTACCATATAATATATAAATCAGCAGTTTTTCATCTAAAGTTCACATTCAATAATTATTTTTATGCATTACAAAGGTATCAATAACCCAACGTTTTTATGTTTTTAATTACGTTTGTGCATTATAGATTGCAAAATATTTCTATACGTCGAAATATTTTTTATTAAATAAATGCAAATATTCTATCATAATAATTTATGCCTATTTTTTCATTATTTATTACATTTTTTCCATTGATATCTTTTGTAGTTCTTAACTATATACGTTTTAAGTATTACGTTGACATAGAAATAAAATAGTTTGTGAGTACTTCGACTTTAATGTATACTCATCAATCATAGATGAACACATTGCCTTATAACATTCGAACAGTTTTATGTTCTAAGTGAGGTGGCTAGTGGATCAATGAAAAAAATTACAAATTATATTACTATTACTGATATTACTACTCTTTTCTATATGCAATTAGTAATTCACATTAAAATATCGTTAACACAGAAAATTAATTTTTAAAAATTGAATTATGTTGACTAAATTATTTGTTAATCACTTTGTTAACATATTCTTTATATATGATTCAATTTTGATTCATGGAACAAGTTTCTATAACTGCTCTAAATGTTTACATTTAATACGATGTTGCTAGACTATTGCAAATATGAATGAATTCAATTATATCATTAATAGAATAACACATTAATTATTGATCAGGATTAAATAACTTTAAAAGAAATTATTTGTTGATAATGTATAATTTTTACATATAAGGATGTGAATTCCTTTACAATTGTGAACTGAAGAAAGACTATCGATTTATAACTGTGTAACAACACATTAATTATTGATCAGGATTAAATAGCTTAACAAAAAAATATTTGTTGTTAATGTATAATTTTTACATAAGGATGTAAAATAAACTGAAGAAAGACTATCGATTTATAACTGTGTTGTCGTCAATCTGGTACATTTGGCTACATTTGGCTACATTTCACATTTTATTTTTTTTCAAGTGTTATCCATACGTTGGGGCCCTATTTTTCTTATTAAAAACAGTTTACAAATTCCATATTTTCTTCCTAGAAACCTGTTTTTTGGAAACCGACAAAATCCATGCTCATAATATGCATGCTCATAATTGCATAATACGATGCAATTTCATAATATTGAATAAAAGATATTTTTCTAATAAAAGTTTGCTTCTTATTAATATTTGACATTTGCGTTCCTTTATTTTAAGAACCTTAATGCACGTTATTCTCTAAAATAAAACAACGTATTCGAATTAAGAGAAAATGGCCCATAATCATGTCTAGCGACTATAATCACGAGAAATGGCATTACTATCACTTTAACAATAATGAGAAGTTATCAATTTTAATCAATCTTATTAATTGAGTGTCAAAATGAGTGCAGCTTGACCAACCCATTAATAAATTTAAATTAATCTTCAGTACCAAGATGATACAGCTTTTTCAACCTACCTCAAGATTATTATACCAAAACTTCATACTATGGATACACACCTTTATATGATGTGCCCTCTCTATTTTCATTTTCATTTTCTTTTATTTCGTACTTATATGTATGATGTGTGTAAGTGTCACATCTTACGTCCGACTGTTTGAGTACGCAACGTGCAACGCGGTTCAGTTTCAGCCTCGTACGACCTGTCAAATGTCAAACAAGGTGTCATAAAGACGCTACGTGTCTGCTACGGGCTTGTCTTTCTGAACAAAGTCAAAGGGACAAGAAAGCACACATCACATGTTACCAATTAGAGTATTGTTATATGGGTGGTACATGTGTGTTTTCTAAAACGCATGCACTCGTGTGTATATTTCAATAACGATGCGAACATACGCGGAGTCTCCACCGTATTCGATTTGGAGCGATAGCAATTTAACAAGATGATGTAGTGTAATAGTCACTGTATTTTTCTTTTAGTTCATTATCGTTTGTTTCCTTGTTGAAAAGAATTATTATTATTGCATTGTTAATATATATTACGTATTATTTAGTAAATCTAGTGCAGATTTTAGGTTGTTTTTCTTGATTTAATAGCAATATGTTTTGCTGCTTTTTTAATGTAGTTGCCACATTTTAATAACATTGTGTACTTTCACTTATTAATGCTTAAAGCACAATTAATGGTGATATTCATACGTGTTTTATTACTTTACTTTATCTAGTTTTATTACTTTTATTAATCTAGTACATGTTTTGAAATAAGCTTGTATCAGCATTTCAGTCGATTATAAAATAAATCCAATATAAGATTATCTTATATATGAGATTAACTTATAACTAAGCGAGATTTCAATTATTATATTTTGATTTTACTGTCGTATAGTAAGAGAGCATTAATTTCAATCGAAAACTAATGAACATTGTTCTGACAAATATCAAGCATCTATTAACTTATCTTAATGCCATTTATTTACCAATCAATGTCAATCAATTTTATATCATTTTTCTAAATACTACGCGTAGTCTTTTTGAAAAGCTTCTTTAATCATGTGTACTATCAAGCACTCGAGATATATCAATCACAAATATATCTATCTTATTTATGATGAATACTAATATATCTCACACCGCTGTTAAAAACATCTAATAATAATCACACAGAAGATAAGCAATGACTGAGTTATCTTCTAATGAAGCTAGGTTGTGAGAAATTGCTTCACAACAATCTATAAAATACTCAATACTGTGAAAATACTATTATATTATCCAATAATAGTAACTATATCATTATCCTTAAAAAGCACTCGCATATAAAAAATAAATTGATATGGATTCGAATGAATGTATATAAACTTAAAAAAAAAACTTGCTTAAAAAATATAATGTAAAAAGAAGTGTGAGTATCATTTTCATATTTTGAATGATTTTCCAGGTAACTAACCTGTTAAAAACTAGATATTTCGGTGTAAAAATATTTATTTTTGCTTCAAAATATCAATGAAAAATAGCCTCTTCGGGCACCATTTTTAAGTTCCTTTCTTAGTAAAATTTTTATTATTCGAGAATTGCTAGGCTTATAGAAATTGCATTGTGCACACAAACACCCGCATAAATATATTAAAAAAATATTTTTTTATTTATATACAATTATAATTCACAAGTTACTATAAAAATAGCGCATAAATCACAATGCAGTACAATATAGAATTAAACTCTAGTAAAATACATTTCAGCAAGTATTACTATAGAACGTTGGTAAGTGTTTCGTCTTAGATATCGTGTATCGACCTCCAAAACCCTAAATTAGACCGTTGAATAATCTATGGCCCTAATAGAGGTGCGTATAACTAACTATTAGCCGAACTAACTATTAACTAAAAGTAACATATAATCCTTATGGTGTACAGACCTCGTTATATTACCGTTACATATCTTATTATTAAGTGGCACGGATTTAATGTCTTGGTCGTTGTGATGTTTGAAAACCAACAATGACTTGATACTTGATTTTGGGTTATCGAAATATTTTCAGACATTAGCTCATTTATTATTAAATTGAAGACGTAGAATATTTATTTCTTTTACTTACACATACCATAAATGAGATGATTTGACTTATCTTTATTAATGAGTGAATTTTCATAAACTATTCAACGAATTTTACAATTTATTATCAAAAACATGATTTATTACTGTTATACTATGCTAACTCATGTTTAACTCATAACTTCTTTTCATGATTCATGATGATGTTGTTATTATTTTATAACTGAGGTATCTAGTTTATATTTTACAATTTGCTATTTTTACGCAATTCTTTATCATACTTATATTATTTTATTCCACAGTACGTTCTTATTCTATATCTATCACACATGTTATATATAAAGCACGCGGAGACAATTATCTAATGCACTTACTATGGAAGTGGACAATGTATCATTGGCCAACGATTCTCAAAATTAAAATAAAATTTTAGCAAAGACAAAAATAAAGCTGATATATAGCAGTAGCAATGACCATTTGTATCAAAATACATAAACAAAATATGTTTGCCTGTGAAAATTCACTGTTAGAAAAGGTAACTGAAACTTCTAATACAAAAACACCCTCAATTTGATAGGGTAACCATTGGGTCGTCTTCTGAAAAAGCCTTATATTATTACAACAAATATATAAATCCTAGTTTAGGTTGTTGTTCGATATGAAATTAGAAAATAAATCTAAAAATAATAAAATACTTGCAAATAGTAGATTATAGATGGAGTAATTTACAAAGTAAAATAAACTATTATCTATAATATTAGAGTTGAATTAGAATATATGGGAATAATAGATGGGAAGACTCGTAGGATAGACTCGTAAGATGCAAAATCGTTAGAATATGATTTAAAGAGTAAGTATAAGAAAGATAAAAAATGTTGTCTAACGCTCTGAAAAATCTGCAAAAAACTTAATTTTGTATTTCACGTCTTTCACGTACTTCAATAAAAAATGTGCTATTTTTCATATTTTGAATCTGATGTGTAAAAGATTCGTACTTTAAAAGGGTTGAATAAAACTTATTGGCTTACTATAATAATGTATTCTACAATTACATAGGAATTATTTAAGTTATATTATCAACTTATATATATATATATATATATATATATAAACTTGATAACACATAAATCTATAGAGCAAATTCATACTGATAAACCATAATGATATAGAGAATATACAAGAACATCTACCATAAATATTGAGTAAATTATTGATTTCTCTTATAATCCATGATTTATAAGTGAAATATTTATCTTGCATTATGCCAAGAATTAACATTTTTAAATGTATTTTTTCGATATGTTGGGAATCTCAAGGCCTGCAAGCATTCTTGAACATCTAAATAAAATCTACTTTAGCGGACAATGTTCTAGTCTTCTTTTTATCCAGTTCAGCGGCAGTTGATACTGGGAAGATCTGCTGTTGTTTGTGGCCGTTGCGGAGAATTTAAAAAAAACTACAAGAAATAGAAACTTTATTACGGAAACGCAATTTATTATAGGTAATGCGAATTGTAATAATAGAAATTATATTTCAAGTTTCTACAAAATGAATCTATTTATTTCCTTAAATATTTAAAATGGCGGTGAAGAAGTTTAAAAAAATTACGGTATTGGTAAATCTATTAGCAGGCTTCATTTAAAGTAAAATATAATCTAATTTCATATAAAGGTAAATGAAAAACATTTTGAATTCTCTTGAGTGTTGGTAATTGCAAATATTGTAAATGAAAATGTAAATTTTGAATTCATAAAATATTATAGTAATAGTAATGTATGTTAAAATCAACATTCTCAGTGAATTTAAAAAGTATAACATATAAAATAAAAAATAATAATGAATGTGGCTAAATCGGTTAAAGAGGCTAAAAAATTCCGGTTTTCTATTATCTACTTATATTCTATTATAGTACTTTAGTATTTATGTTGACCTTCTCATAATACTTGCATATATTTTCCCAATTTAAATATTTTTTGAGTTTTTAATAATAATATAATGTTGTGAATAAAACGTTGATTAAACTTGTAGAAGAACAACATGCAACATTCAACATTCTGTATGCATATAAAATACCTAAATAAATAAGAACTTTTTTTTAAATGGTGAATAATTTTCATTCATATAATAGAAGAAGTAAGTAAAAAATCAATAAATTCCTAACAAATGCTACTATTTTTTTTATTATAAAAGAACATGAATGGACAAATGGTGTATTGAGGATATGTTGCAAGTGCACATTATTGCTTTAAAGCATTCACTCTAATGGTTTTCTATATCAATTTACAGAGAAAAATGAGTGTATCGTGTTGATATCTCCTTTCATCGTATCGTTAAAAACTCGATGACAATTATTTTCTCATAGATATTTCTGTACAAAAATACATTTATCATCTCTATTTTTAAAACGCTTAACTATTATTCAGAATTTTTGTTCAAAGCTACTTTATTCAAGAATTTATATTTTATCAATTATTGTGTCACATATGCGAAAGAGAGCTTTTGGAATTTTCAATATTTTTTTTTATAAAAATAAATTTGCGGAATCTATGTATGTTTAATGAAAATATATTAATTTCAAATGACTTTGCAAATATTCAACGGCATAATGTATATTTAGTCAATTATCAGTCGAGAACAGCATTCTTGCTAAAACATTAGTTTGAAATATCAAATGTACTTCGACAAATTTTCATTCAAATTTTTTATTTACACCCAGCATATTGTCTTAAAAAATGTATATTATTTCGATTGCTGTGATCTTTTTATCTGTCAATGATTTTTAATCAAACAATGTTACATTTTAGAAGTAGAATAAAAGACAATAATTTGTAAAAAAACTAATATATTTTTATACGGTTGCAAAGAATCTATTATAAATTATTAGTGTAGAGTATTTACATAAATAATTAAGTGTATTTAATTTAAATTCAATACTTTGTAATTCTACGATAATTTTATTAGACATCGATATTTTCTATACACTTTTTTTTATAAAATTATGGCATATTTAATATAACTTGGAGCTAATTTGCTCGAATTTAATTTCCACAGTTTTATAATACTTACATTAAAAAAATAAAGTTTTTAGTAATGTTGTGCTCGATTATTAGATTCCGTTAATAAATATTTTATTTCCACGTACGAGTTTTAGTAAAAAAATTTGCAAAAATAATCTATATGTCCACTCCTCTTCCTAAATTCACACGTTAGACATATGTGTCTGACGCTAAGAAATTCTACATGAGCCATGGCAACCACATATATAATATAAAAAATAATTCTTTGATATATTAAATTTCCTTTATGATATGCTTTTGAGTAAATTATCTAATACGTTACTTTGGCCCATGTGATTTTTTTTCTGGTATTCGCATGGCGATTAAAGTGTTAATCACATATAAATAAATAAATGAGAAATAACAAAATCAGTAGACTCAACTTAAAGAAGTCAAAGAAACTTTGATGTCGGACGAATACTCTAACCACAATAATGGTAGACACAAGTGACATCACTAAATGTGCATATATTTCAGTTAACAGGTACTTGTACTGCACATTTCTCCATCACTCCAATGCATTATCCTCTAATATTATACAATATCATAAACCATATCGCATTACGTGTCTTGTGCACCCAATGTTGTATTCGTTAGAAGTGCTATAGGATTTTTATTTTTGCTAATCTATCAATCTGACGTGGGGAGAATCTGTCATCCTCGTGTGCCAGTGCGCGCTTTTGTGCATTGAGAGGACGAACACGTGTGCGTGAAAACGGCCTCATGTGTGTGTAGACCATAACCCGGAAAAACGACCAACTGAAATATATACAATAGAGAAAAGTTTACAGGACCGCAATATAATGGGATAAGAGATGATTTGAAATTTTATTCGAAGTATTTAAAACGATATATGATTCAAAAAAATATTTTCTGAACTATTTCGAAAGGTTCTTTCTTCTTTAATTATATAGCATTATTTCTAATAAAAACGCATATGTTCAACGTATCTACATATATTTGACAAAAATATAACATTATAGTTATATCATTTTGTTTTTATTTAATTCATATTGCAATTAAAAATGTAATTTTAGCACAGGAATTTAAGATTCAACATTTTCAATTAATTTCTATAGTAATTATTAAAAATTATTATAGATGCTTAAAATAAATTTTCGTAAAAAATGATTAAAAATGCTCTCAAAGATATATATTTCAAAAAACTATTTCCGGAACTATTTGGAAAAGTTCTCTCTTCTTTAATTATAATGATTTATTTTTCACAAAAACGCATATGTTCAACGTATCTAAGCATAAATCTTTTCAACATATATTTCAGATGTCTTTTTAAGGCTCTTATATTGCCACTCGTCAATTTTTATTTATATAGTTTATATTCTTTTATCAAAAATTGGTATTTAGTCCAATAGTGAAGTTGCGAAAACAATATTTGTTTAGGCGTTGTTTAACATAATCCACTGCGTGAACGAATATTATAGAAGTTATTAATCAGCTATTACTTCATTTCTCTAACAAAGGTTCATTTCTAAATGCTAATTACAATGACAAACCGATCATGTCATATTTGAAGTAATTTAATTTAATTTAGTCCAATCATTCTAGTAAGTTTACTTCGGAATTCGAGATACCCAGCTGTTTATTGACACCCTAAATACTTGTATATTGACACCCTAAAGTTGTCTCAAAACCTACATATGGTATTGACACCCTGCCATATGTAGGTTTAGAGACAACTCTAGGGTGTCAATATACAAGTATTTGCAGACTCACAGCTGGGTATATCGAATTCCGAGATTCTTTCCTAATTTAAGCTTAAATGGCTGGACTAATATTTAAATTCAGTCCACTAAAACAATCATTCTATATAATATATAAATGTTTCACATTTTTACCTACTTATCTCCGAAAATAGTTTTATGCATGGCTTTTTACCACTAGTATTTGGTAACATGAATAAGCCATTATTTTTAACATTTGATAATAAAAGACACTTTTGTACAAAAAATTTTACTATCATTCTCTAGAGCTATTAGATATATAATCACTATTATTATATCTAATATACAAGTATGCATATTATTATTTAAGATATATTTTTTTCAGTTTCAAAATGCATCATTTTTCAATATTTTTATAGTAAACTAGCAGGCCCGACAGACTTCGTCCTGTCAAAAAAAATTGTAATGTGGCGGTGTTTTGTGCCTACCTTTTTTCTATTCTTTGTAAAAAATTATCCTCCACAGAACCGTCACCCTGGTAATAATTCGGTGTGAATTAAAAATAATTAAATAAAACACTATAAGAATTTAAAAGTAAGTAATTTTAATAATGTAAATCATAATTCAAAAATCAGTTCAATTTTCATTGTAGTGCTTTGTGATAAACGATGTTTTTTGTTTGATTACCTGGCGCATAGACAAACAAATCTGATGGTTTTCCAATACGGGAACAAACAACATACAATTTTCCATGTGAGAAACATGGGTTTTCTAAATTAATACCACAAACACTTAATGACACCATAAACGCACTGGAAACGCATTGGGATGCATGGTGCGAGAACATCTTCTGCTTTATACTATCCTTTGAATATAGTTGGTCGATATTTCGCAACATTATAATTGCCAACTTTTAACTGAAGATTGTGGGGTGACAATCCTAGCAAATCCAGCGAGTTTAAAAACTCCGGTAGATCGTCCTGGTCTGTTGCCGAATCAACTGATTCGCCTGTAATTTGTTCTTAAATTTTGAAATTTAATTAATTTACATCAATGTTTTTGGCTGCCAATATAGCTTGATTAATAGAAAGATATTTCTATGTTTATATAAATATATTCAAAATTAGATTATCAAAAACTACACAAAATGTCATGACATAGATCATTGTTTTTTTTACAAATTGCGTTGCCTACTCGATTAAAGAAGAAAAGGGCTGTTTTTAGGGTTTTCCCGGCAATTATTCGTTTTTTTCTCGCCGTAACAACCATCCTTGGACTTTAACGAACATTTTAAAAAACGAATTGGCCAAATTGGTCCAGGCGTTGTTGAGTTATGCGCTTACCAACACATTTTGCGATCCATTTTTATATATAAGATTTTATATGTAACTGTTTTTATCCAATTACTCATTTGTCTATTTCATAACATGATCTATATTGAAGAGCTTGTGATCCACTGAGATGCTGGAATCTGATTGATTCCTTTATTTACCATAAAATATTAAAAATTGTGTTAGATTTCTAAGACTATAAAATAACAAGACACTTTTGTATTTGCTTTTTAAACTTCTTTTATAAAGCTCTCTAGTATATACTATTTAAAATACCATTTTATTTATTTTAATTAAATTTTCTATTGTTGTTTAATATATTAATCTATATTAGCAATATTGTCATTCTCTAGCTAATATATAATACATTTATATATCAGAAATGTATAAAATTATATGCAATTATTTTTAAAACTGATTTATTCATGAAACTGAAACCATGCTGAAACCGATCGAAAAAACTGACTTAATTTAATAATTTAATTAAAAATTTGTTTTAATTTGTGTAATTTCTTAATAAACATTCTTACAATTTTTTACAGTGTTCTGTTTGACAAAAAACATAGCATTAGAGTTCTATCATTTTGTTCTTATTTGAATAATACTGTGATTGGAAATGTTATTTAACGAGAAATTAAGATTCAACATTTTCAATTAACTTCTATAGTAATTATTAAAAATTATTATAAATGCATAAAATAAATTTTTGACAAAATCATGAAAAATGTTTAGTAAATAATTTTATAATTTTGTAATAATTTCCAACTGATTATTTCCAAGTACCTACTCGTGCACCAGGTTATACTACCAGCGAGTAAAAATGTCGAAAAAGGTAGAATAAAAAATTGAGCAAACAGAAAAAATAAAAGTGGTCGCCGCAAAGCGATAGTGTCTCACAATGCAGGACGCACAACAGTGTTCTTTTACAAATAGCGCTGTATCATATGTGTAAATGTTATTCTGGTGTCAATCAATTCATTTGAAAGGTTACAGACCATAACAAAGCCGCAATAGAAATAGGTAGAAATATACAACGATGACCAGGTTTTATGTAATTCGTGGATTTTTCTCTAATCTTTATTGAATAAACAAATAGAAACAATATGAAGATTGTTGCAAGTAGGAAAAAGACAAATGCATTGAATGGTGCGATTGAAGTTGCAGTAAAAATTAGTTTGCACTAAAACATTTTAATATTACTATAATGTCATAGAATTAATAGAACTAATTAATAATTAAAAATAATGATAATTACCAAAAGTTGTTTATTCTAGCATATTGAAATGTAGCAAATGGTATCTGAGTCGTACTGCTAATAGCTTTGTAAAACACGTAAAACTACTTATTTTATTAAAAAATAATAAAATTTTAATATCTGGCTACCGTAAGTGAATCGCACCTTCATTCAGATAATGCCATATTTTGTTTGATTACAATTGAACTAAACATCATTATTTTTCTGGGGGTACGGCATAAGAAAAACATACCTTATATGCAATATTAGGAACTATATCATTATATATTAAATGCAATATTTCTACCAATAAAATTATATATTAAATGCAATATTTCTACCTATAAAATTATATATCGTAATTATGTTTTTTGAGGAACAATATATTATTGATATATGTAAAGAAGTCGCATTATTTCTTACTTAAGTTGGTGTTAGTAGGATTTCAATAGCTATATTTTTCAACATATTTTATGAAGTTTATAATTAGTGTTCTATCAGCTGTAGTGATATAACCTCCTTAACTTTTTGTTAATGTTACTAGAAGACAAGTTAGTGGTTGATCATTTGCTTTGTGATGAGATTATATTAAATATATACTTGAGATTGTATGAAAATTTTGATCAATTTTCCTAATATTATCTTTCTTCGGAGTCACAGATATTGTTATGTTTTATTTATTAAATGTATAATGAGCTTCAAAAACGTATGTATTAAGATTATTAGAGAAATTATATCAAGATTAATTTTTTTACCGTATTTGAAAGTTAATAGCTTGTCAAAATAGTTATAAAAATGTTGAAACACACAATGTTTACTTAAAATGAAAAAAATCAGTTCTGAATTGCCGTACTTTGCAACACTTATAATTGAGTAAGCAGTCGCTAAAGCTACAATACGACATTATTTTCCGCAAGAGTGTCACTGCTGAACAAGCCAGCACGATGCCCAAATATTTAATACACAATATATTTTAAAATTTTCCAATCATTAATAAAAATATATTTTAAAAATAGAATTTACACCGAAAAAAACTAAATATTACAACAATAAAATTATAATTTTTAATAATATGACGCAGAGCGATGATCCTCAAAATTGGATGCCGTCTATAAACGACACACGTATACAGATCGTCATGTGGATGTCGCCTATGAGCGACGCTCATAACGAAAAGGTTTAAACAATACAGTCTAATAAGTAAGGATAATAAATTATCCATTTTCGGTGCAGTAGTACTAAAAACAGCCACGACAGATTTCAGAAGGATTATAGTAATGATTGTAATTTGCAACAGAATTTTCGTCGATTCACGTGCTCGTTTATGAATCACAACCAATCCAATACCGCACCATTTTCTCAAACAGTATAGCCCATCAAATCATTGCAATACAATATCCCTGAATTATTAAACCGCTTCCGTCAGATCGCATCGCGTCATAACGCGAGACTTACTACGAACTGTCAGCCGGAGAACAGTTAACTTAATGGGCGAAGCCTCTGGCCAGCCGCCACGCTGGACGTGATGGAATATTGATAATTCCCCGCGGATAAGACATTACGAGCCCATCACTCCGCCGAAATACCACTGGACAATCTGACATAAGTGTCAAATGGGACCATATGACACATTTATGACAGTGGATGCTGATGTAAGCGACGATCAGGGATTTTTATCGAATTTGGAATGGATGGAGACAAATTATTAGGTTGATCAGTTGCAACTTTGTATTCAAAAACGAGTTTTGACTATTTAGAAAGTATTCCATGTCAAACCTAAGTTTACTCTCAACATTGAACTCTATTTATTTTAGACAATCTCGAATCGAATCAAAATATCACCAAATATCTGATAATTTGATGTGCATAGTATAATGTTAATTTTTGATCATCAAATATCTGTTTTTTACTCTGTATCTACGAAACCGATAGATATGTCTTACCAAAAATTTCATTCATTTCGTCATTACAAGTAAAATGTTTTTTGGGTCATGCAAATAGAGTACTCCTTTCTATCAAAAACTGAATTACCGTTTCTGGCACTTTTTGCCCCATATCATCGAAACGGCTAAACCTGTTTCTACCAAAAACTAATCAGTCTTTTGTATGAATAGGAATCGGATGTTTTTTGAACCATTCAAATCGGCTGATTTGTGCACCCGAAATCGTGGACGAAAAATTGTATCCAAACATACATACATACTACACAAACAAACACACACACACATACACGCATTTTTTCTGAGATATGCCAAAATTTTTAGAAACCTTTCAAACGTATGCCAAAATTTTCATTTTTGCGATTACATTAATTTATCCTACGAGAAGTTAATAATTATTAAGAATAAGAATCCATTATTTCTTAATTATAATAAAATCATTCGCAATTATGAATAAAATATTGAAGAACTTATTTAATTTTATTTAAAGTATCTCAAATAATAAAATTACAATATAATCCTCTTTTATGTTGTTGCCACTCTCACATATTGTATAATAGTATAAATTGAATTAAATAAAAAGTGTCTTAATTTTTTATATGCACATTAGCTTTTTATGTTTTAATTTTTCTTTCATCTTGACGAGTTTTAACGAATGCATTCTGAATATTTTATAATGAAGTGGTTTATCGATGATTAATCACATGTTTGTAATAAAATCAGCTACTACTTAATAGACAATTATTTATTACAACTATCTGTTTTTTTAGCATTTTGCATAGTTTTAATGGATGCATTCTCCATATCTGAGAAAGATTAATATGACAACTCTATTATTTTATATTTATAAATAGATTTTCATGCTGAAGTTTATTATTATTCTTTCAATCTAGGCTAATTTAACAAAGTCTGTCCTACTTCTAGCTAACTTTCTATAGAATAAATTTAAAATAAAATATATAAATATAAATAAAATAAATAATTAAAAACTTGAAGATTTAATAAAATATTAAGTAAATATTTCGATGATTTAATGAAAATTATATATATTTTTCAGTGAACAATTTGCTATAGATAGTTTAATTTTAATTATGAGGAAACATCTATCAAGAAGTGTTTTTAAATAAAATAATAGTAGTGAAGAACTTGCTCTTTCAAAAATTATAAGATTTAGAAGTTTATTCAAGCAAGCAACAAACTAAGCTAATAGATATTTTATTTGGTAAACGATAGAATAGTTTCTTTTAAATGAAACCTGCAATTTGTAGATAATTTTCAAAAACCTGTTGGCCTATTTGTCAGTATGCTGTATATAGCCCTCATACATTAAACATACACATATATTTTTGTTTTCAAAAATATTTAGGTCGAAAACAAAGAACAAAGACGCATTAGGGCATTTAAGTGCTCAATCACTTTGGCAAGTATGGGGAAACATTAAACTTTTCATAACATGAAGAATACAAAAAAGATGTATCAAGGGCATTGATGTGATGTTTCTAATTTTAGAGAAATAAAATATTCCAATAAAAATACACTAGTATATTATATAATAGTTAAATTTTAATTAATTTTTCATCGCGTTAGATATGTTAACTATCATTGTTAGAATATAATTTTGATCACTACGAATTATAAACATACATTTGCTAATTTTGCGTTATATAATATTATGGATAAATTACGTATACCACTATGTAAACTATGTTATACATTTGTGTATTAACCCATATTCAGTACATTTAACCATTAATAGAATCTATAAACAGTTAAAACTAAAATATTAGGAAATACTACAAACCGACACTATAAGAAGTTTTTGGTACTGGTTTAGGCATTTGAAACCCACGAAATGCTTCATAAATATTTTTTCCTTGTAGTAATGAAACACATACGACTAACAATAAATTTTAGTTTCCACAAGTTGCTTAAAAAATTCTAAATTTAAAACTGAAATTCTATAGCTAATGCTACGACATAAAATAAGTAAAATTATGGTAAGAAATTGTCTGATTAAAATCTACGAAATGTTTTATTAATAAGTCATTTTCCGGCAATAGCTGAGCACATGTGTGAATATCGTAATTTTTTTGCTATATGCAGGAAAATTTGTTTAGGATAAAAAAATAATTAGTAGTAATATAAATTCAACACATTATATTAGATATACTGATTTTTCAATTACAATTATTCTGTGATATGCAAAATATAAAAATGTGACTTCTCCATCTTGAATTTGAATTAATCCGCTGCAGTAAATAATATTGCTAATCAATGATTTTTAAGATAATTAAAGTTGAACATTTTTTATCTATAAAAAATTCTCGAACAACAACAAATAAAGTCAATAAATATAATATACAGTAATGTTCATATTATAATTAGAATATATGATATTCTTGCTCGATTCTAATCAAAATAGACAGGTAATAAACTATATTTCTGAAAAGTGGATTTTACCATTGGCGTTGCTTAATTTTTCAAGCTTAAATTATGATGCTATAAAAGTTTTAACATCATTACAAAAATTTAGTAGATCAATTTTTGACTGAAACAATATGAACTTTTAGCGGAATACAAAGAATATCTGTAACAATCTGTTTGAAGTAATTATTGAAATCTGTTATATTACTTCGCATATGTATATAGTAAATATCAGTACAACTTTAGACTGATTTACTACAACTACACAAAAATTAGATCAACATGAAACAAATCATAGGATTTTTGAGGATCAAACTTATCGGTATAAACAGTTCTAAGAATGAACATAGAAAAAAATTGAGAAACTTTTTATGGTACGACATTATAAGATTATGAGACTAGTAGTATCAAGCATCACTAATAAAAATGCTTGTTTATGAAACTTGTAAATATTTGATATTTTTTCAGTAGATATAAAAAAATTATAATATTTAATGTTAATTATACCATTACTATTAAAAACTACTTTAAATTCACTTTTATCTAAATTAGAAGAAAAATTGTAGTGATTTCCCCCTTGTTAGAGTTGTCGTTGAACAGTCTTCATCTGTAACAACAAGTACCAGTATTCTCTTCGCAAAATCTTAGCGAGATTGGACTCAAACTTTATAAAGCTCTCTAAACCACGAGTCCCTCAAGATTACTACCGACACATACAAACATACTTCAATTTGCCAGTTCCAGCATCGACTGTACAAGTTTCCAATGAGATTCCATTGTGACGTAATACCAAAATGGTATACCCTTTTAACACTTGGTCCTGTACGGCATATCGATCAATTAGTGCCCCTAATCTTTGCTTGGCCTAACTCTCCTATATATAGAGGATACTTGTCTTGAGTTTTCCGAAGATTATCCATATCAAACACAGTCGGGAAAAGGTTTTGATAGATACGATGTTTCCATCCGAAAACTAAGCCGAATGCGCGCCCAGTTAATCGGAAGATGTATCGCCACTTTTCGTGTGTCACGGCTCTTTAATGTCGTTATCGAAAATGTATCGGAGGTACCGTCTGACTTCTTTAAAAGATATTTCGGGGAAACGTTTAGTAGTCATAAAGAATTCACAACTGCCGGACGGATAACAAAAATAAAATACTTACAAACTTAATAATTTTTACCATTATCATGACTCGAGATAAGAGACTCTCTTGGAATCTCTTGGAACATGAGTTACGTTACTGTTAATATAACTTAACTGCCTTAATTAATTGTTAATTAATTAACTATCCGTACGGTAATTTATAGTAATCGAAAAAAGTCGGAAATGAAAATGTTTATATATCTTTACGTTTTAAAGCTTTCTGAACATTTTGGCATAGCTTAGAAAAAATGCATATGTGTGTGTATGCGCGCAGATACATTTTTCCTTGACAATATCCAACACGATTAGAACACGAATTAACCGATTTAATTTATTTAAATAACAGTCGATTCCTATTGATAAGGAGAGGTGCGGATTAGTTTTTGGCAAGGGCAGTTCCAGCTGTTTCGAACATTCGGGAAAAGAAGGTCCAAAAATAGTGATTCAGTTTCTGAGAGAAGGGAGCATCCGATTTGATTGATTCAAAAATCTTTTTTTTTACTAAGCGTTTATTAAATTATATAAAAAAAAATTCACAAAATTTTTTATATGAAGCGTTATAATTGATAATTTGTATATACTACTTGTTTCTTTTCAAACATATAATAATTTGATTCTATTTTTGAAATATTTTTAATAGTTAATCATACTTGCCTAATGAAGGTATTTGTAATCTAGTCAAATGATATTGTAATGAGAAATTATCCTGCTAATTATTGTAAATATATACGCGATAATAGTATTTTTTAAAGAAAAAATACAGATTCTTTTCAAATGATCATTGACTATTAATAAAATTATTTTACAATTTTAATATATAAATTAATCTTTAGGATTTTTTAAATGCCACTTGTTTTTCTAGAAAGTATTCAGTATTACTATATTGTTTTACTAATATATAATAATAAATTAAAATATAAGAAAATTAAATATTTATAAATTGAGGCACAATAGTGGTTTATTTGCATTTTAAGATAAAGAGGAAATATATAGATGACATATTTTGAAACATCATACTACGTTTAAATAAGTCATTCAAGTCTTGATTAACAAAAATAAATCATAATAAAAAATATACTACGTTGAATAACGTTCAGTCTCATATATTCAAAACCATCATATAGTATGTATTTTGTACATGTCTTATTCAATCAAGAAAAATATGGATTTATATTCTTCCATCAATTATAGTTTGCAAAATGTGTTTTATTTAAAATTAATAAGTATAACAATTTATGACGAAATGATAGGTGTTTAAAATTTTTATAACATGGAATAATTACCATTTTTATTTGCTACTATTTACTTACAGTTTGCAGATAATTTAATAATTTCTTCAAAATTATTATGCTGATACATTAAATTATATTTATTTTTACATGCCATATAACTACAATAAAGAAGAATTTTGAACAATAAATTATTAGTCGATAGTGAGAATTTGTAAATAGTACAGACTGTGATTAAAATTTTATTAAATCATAGTTTAGTTAAAATGAAATTTAATATTCTACATATATCTTTAACTCGGAACGTTTTTACTTATTATTAGAATCGTTCACAGCATGATATCAGAATTATTATTAAATGTACCGTTCTCTACTATGTAGAATAATTATCATATACGGTAATATAATGCAATCAAAAGCTTTATAATAATCGTCTTAACTTAATTATTGTACTTTTCATAATTACAATTATAAGGTACAACTAGTGTTTTTCAGCTTAGAAAAAATCTTTTATATAAAGTATAAAAGATTTTATATAAAAAATATAGTAATTAATAATTTGTATATAGTTACATATTTCAGCTTAAAAATAATGTGTACATTATATACTAGCATATTTTAACGATAGAACTCAAAACATTATTAAAAAGCGAAGATTCATATTGCTTTACTTTGGTCATAATATTAATTATCAGCAGTATGACATTGAAGAATGTTTGAAAACAAATTTAATATAAATTCGCAATACTATGATTAGGTACCATATGGTTAAAAGTTTTCAGTAATTTTAGTGTCATAAACAGTTTATTTTAACATCATGACGAGAATATTAATCAAACTGGCTGATGTGTTGTCTAGACGATACGAAACGGGTTATTTTAATATTCTCATCTTTACTCCCGAACCACTATCGGTGGCTTTAATATCGATATGCATATAAAATAATGGATTATTGATCGATATGGTATATGCTTTACTATACTTTTAAAAATAAATATTATTTTCGAAATATTGTTAATTAATTCAAATTCTCATCACGTTTGTATATACGCCGACATTATTTAGGTCAAAATATGCAATTTGAAAAACAAAAATATAATTAGTAACATAATCTTAATCCAACTATGCAGACAATTTTAGACTAAATTACTAATGCAATCATTTGTAAATTAGTATTAGTGTTTTAAAATAAAATATTTCAAGAAGATTCAACTGAAAATCTTAAATAGTTTTATAATATTTAATTTTACTGCAACATACCCCTTGCCTAAAGTTAAGATCTTAAATTAAGTTTTTGCTTTAAATATTTGTATATTTTGATATAATCATAGCATATTGCTTTTTTTCTATTATGTTCTGTAGAACATATTAATAGTATTATTTTTTATAAAAGAAATTAAGATCTTAGTTGGAACGTATATGTTATTTTTTTTTGAAGAATCAGAACTAGCCTCAGAATTTTATTGACTATTGTCATGTAAATTTTATAAGCTCGCATTGCTAGAGCGCAACCCAGTGATGGTCCATTGATGAAATCAATATATATATATATATATATATATATATATATATATATATATTGATATTTCCAAATCAATTCAAAACTATGCTTTCAAAACATATGATTAACTTGAACCACACTTTTAACATGTCAAATCCTTCCATACTATACATTGAAAAAAATTGTGACCTTAGAAAGATAGTTTAGTCTTTACTTATATTCCTTAATACTTCTTGTGCCAACAAACGTAATTCCTCTCATCTCTTGACAGTTACAAAGTCATTAAAAATTTCATAAAAAGTAATTCTATACTGTTTTAGAATCTTTTGTACTTTATATTTCTTCCCCGTTTCTATTTCCTCTTTTGTTTCTCACACCCCGCTCCCACTCAATCACCACTCTTGCTGCGTAACCGTGATCAGTGTTCATAATGCACCGCTATTGAAAACATAGTATATAGGAGGGTAATATGTGCTTCTTTAATTCCTCGTTATCAATATATCAGTATATTATTTTTTTTACACAAATTCAGTGTTCAATAAATGTTACATCATTAATTAATTGTTTCTGTTGTTTTTTCTAGTTTGGTGTGTATAATTTTCTTCTTTTTATATATTTATATTTATTATCAACTTTTGTATTCATGTAATATGTTTTTTTAGATTACTTAATGATGACACGCATCAAGTGTCGAAACCTTTAATGGAATAAATAATTTTTCTATTTAATCTTTTTTAATTCGACAATTGGGCTGCAAAAATATTCCAAATATATATATATATATATATATATAATGCCAAAATATGATGTATATTAAAATAAAATATAGTGAATATACGTATCTTAAATAACGTCGATCTTTTGTCAGACGATATATCATATATTCAGAAGTCTTTCACAGATTTTCCACAAAGCAGTGTTAAGTGTTAGGAAAACTCGCTGTTCTCGGTTTTCTATAGATATATGTTTTCTATATGGGCTAGACATACACCAACGATGGATCGCAAATTCCAGGGTTGGGAAATAAATTATGAAACAACCTTATTATTTTATAACCATGAAACTGCATTGATACAATAAATAGATTGATTTTAATTATGGCAAACTCGAATGCTCATACAAATATCAACTATCAAGTTAATTCGATTTGTTTCATAAATATACGAGAGCCTGTGAAAGTCGATCGACATAGAAAAAAAAAATTCATAGTTCAACAAAAAGTTTCAATTCTTAAAAACTTGGGGTTATTGTATATGAAACACGGGTTTTCATTCAGTTTTATCAAATGGCTATAAAATTTTCGAAATCATTGCAACCGTTTTTGAGAAAGTTTCCATAAAGGAAAAATTTTGGAGCATTACGTTTAAACTTAACTGCTGACATTTTTTGCAATTGTGTTTTCTAACGATTTAGAATCTCCTGAAAATTTGAGAAAATACAAAATTAGCGAATCAGATATTCTATCAGAAAAATTTCTATTTCGAGAAATTATTTAAAAGACAAGAACATATTATATTTTTATTTATCTATTATTCTCATCCCTGACTTTTATCATGTATTGTTCACTTGATTTCACGTTAACTTCACTAACTTTTCTCCAAAACTCTAACACATCAAAATCCTCCGATGAATAATTCAAAAACACTCGATCATTCACTCTGCCTCGATCTGTATAAAATACATCACCGATACTTAAATCTCCGAAACACGTGAAAACGTCAAGATTTATTGAAAAGTGATCGTCTTTCGAATTTATATCGAATAGACATAACATTATCAATACAGACTTTGGAATCTTGCGCCGAATATAAGTAGGTAATATTTTGGCAGCTTGATTATCAAATATATTACCTGTATTTCTTCCCAGAAAATACTGATACCGTCCAAAAAAGACTGATGCATGATATTGCCTTGAGATTTTATTTAATAAGAAAAATTATAGTAGACTTTTGGTATCAAAGTATCAAAAATTTTTAATCAGTAAACTGCAATAATAATAATTGTTAGTTTTATTCATAAGCTTATAGACTAAATATTTTTTGATACAAATATGGTTCGATAATAAGACAAAAAGTAATGTGGATTTGAAACAGCAAATTTTCAAAAGCTGTAGTATATAATTAAAAGCTCGAGAGCTTAAAATTATAATTTAATAACATAGTCTATGTGAATCTTATATGAATTTATATTGTAATTTCTCAATTATTGACATCGAACCTAAGACTTACAATACTTGCAATAACTTAATAAAATATTTTAAATTATGGTAAATTGCAGTGCCAATCAAACGTGTGATTTGTTTGAATTTCTTGTTACAGATAGTTGGTTTAATATCAGGTTCATATTTATTAAATTACTACATCTTACAAATAAATAAATAATAAATAATTGACATATTAAACAATAATCAAGAAAACCCAAGAACTTTTAAATATTTCTTATAAAATCTTGAAATTCTGACATGAAAAATTATTACAAATTTTGATGATTTTTTATAATTGAACTAATTTTAATACTATTAAAATTATAACTAATTAGCTTGAAACTAATTAGCACGATTCCCATATGATATCTTTCAAAAAGTTTCTGTTTCAAACGATTCAGAATGATGGAAACGTCGAGAAAACATTTATATTTTCTGGTGAAAATATAAAATTATTCTTCGTAAAGTTAATAAATAATATATGTGTATGTTACAAAATTTAAATTAAAATTTCTTGATTATTGGCACGGAACCTAAAATATATTAGAAACATAATAATAGGGTTTTGTTACTCACAGTGCCTCGTAATAATTGGCTTTTAAAAAATTCTGGTCGCAAACAAATAATTAATATCAATTTATTATATATATATATATATATATATATATATATATATATTGGTATAAATTATTTAGTACTAAAAATTGCTACAACTATATCAAACAAAAGTTATTTTTCTAGTATTGTATCTACGTGTTTCTAATATTTGTTGAATACTATAAGCCAACTTGATATTGACGTTTATATTAAATAAATAGATATTTTATACCTGTCATAATTATTTGAATGAACATTTATTATTAACATAAATAATTATTCCAATTATATCTAGAACTTATTTTTATTTTAATAAATAGAAAACTTAGCTATTTATTATTTCATAGTCTGCAAGATTGTTTCATATATTAATTACAAGTATTTTACAATAACTATCAATCATAGAATATTTTTTCCATATACACTATAGTCTGCGCGAAGAAAAATAGTAAAACTTTGCCGTGGAAATTTATATACATTCATTTTCGATTATATTTTGATATATCGAACGATATAGTTAATAAATTGAATTAAGAGAGCGTTCGTAACACGTATCCAATCACTACTCTTAGATCTTCTATAGACTAATAAATCAAACTCTATAAATCAAGTCTAGTGCGGAGGAAAGATAAATTATTATTTACTTTCCTGATGAACGTGTGAGACTTCGTTATGTTATTTCATAAAACTAACTATTGTGTAATTACAAATTTTTGATGAATTAATAATTAATACAAATCTAATTAAAAACATACTTACATATTACAAGAGACTTTCAAAATTAAGGAAAGAACAAAAAATTTTGGAGAATAATTCGGTTACGAAAAGTTACGAAATTCCTTAGTCTGTTGTTCGAAGGTCTATTATACTAGTTAAATTTTCTTATAATTATTTAGTTAAATATTATTTTACATAAATAAATATTGAATAATTTGATGTTGGTTAATAATCTAATAAGTTAATCCGTTTTATACATTTTTTTTATCTTATACACTTCTAATATTTATCTTTTTTTTTCAGGTAAGTTGCTGTTAGTTCACAATGCGAATTTTGGTAAGATTACATATTTAGTATAAGCATTTAAATTGCAGCATTAATTTCATTTAATGTCAATTTACCAAATTTGACCATAATTATATAATAATACATCAGTGACTTCAATTTTAATTCTATGCATTTTTTGATAGAGATAAATTTCAAATTAAATTTAACCTAAATTTTTATGCCTTTTTTCTTCGAGTTAAAGTTTATATTAAACTCAACAAAAATTAACCGTAATTTAAATTTTCATTGATAGTAAGAGATTCGAGTTTTTCAAAAATGTCTATTGAGTTGCATGAACATTTTTTATACTCGTCGTTTAAAAACATCCGAGAAAGAAAAATAAACTGATGTGAAATAGTTTAGTTAACATAAGGCGGGGCACAAAGGTCCAATTTGACTTTTGTAATTTTACTTTATAAACTACATCGCAACACATAATACGCATCCAAAAGCCAACTATCGCACTGTCGCAAAATTCCCAGTTAATTCCTTATCATATAAATGTTTTCTCACTATTTTCTCATAATTTGTATTCTGTCCTTTTTTACCCCATAGGCGAAAGTCAGGGGGATAATAGATCCAATGTCTCATTTTTACTTTTAAAGGGATTTTTCAAAATAATTGCCTGTTGTTTGAATAAAGTATTCAAACTGTATATGACCATAATCTGATATTTTGTCATTTGAATAATGATGAACAGAGTTGGAATCACTATGAATTTAATTTATTTCTTGTGAAATTGTTTTTTCTACAAAATTACATCTTCATTTACTATTTTTCATCATTTACGCTTTTGTCAGGGTAAATTTTCAGTTGGTCCTACCCCACACACATGTAAACTTTCATAGAGATTATATAAAAAACTGTTGAGTCTATCTTAGAATTGACCATCATTTTATAAAGCAATTAAATAACTTATACTTAAACATTGTATTAAGGATGGTTTCGTGAACTAAACAGCAATGCTCACAACCGTAAAAACTAACAACAGAAAAAAATATTTTTTTATAGGTTTCTAAACATGGCAATTTATTTTCTGATAGCTTGGCATGGCGATGGCTAATTACAATTATTTTTCTAATAAAACTACTTTCAAATATTGTTGTTAAAAAAATCATATACCTAAAAAGCGCCAGCAGCTCGAACTAACACGTAGGCAATTTAATTGGTTATTTGGCTTCAACTGCTGGAAGTCACAAGTCTCAATAGAAAATAAACTCCTAATATATAAGACAATTATTAAACCAATATGGTACTACGGTCTACAACAATGGGGTGCGGCCAGTAAATCAAACATAACTATTCTACAGAGGTCCCAAAACAAATTTTTGAAAGAAATCGTGAACGCTCCAAAATATGTCCCAAACTGGTTAATACAACAAGATCTCAGAATTCCAAGTATAGAAAATGAAATTAATTATTACTACTTCAGATACAAAGCTCATCTAGGTTGTCATCCAAACCAATTAGCGTGTAATCTGCTCAAGCCTTTACCGCCAAAGCGTCTAAAAAACAGAATTTGCAATGATTTACTGCATCAAAACACATAATATCTAAGAAGGTGCTATTGCAGGAGAGCGATCTTTTTCACGCTGACAAATAAAATATACCTGTAAAGTAGCTGAATGTACTGTGTGTACAAAAAAATCCTAAAATTATTTGTGATTGAGATATTGCTGGTAGCAAATGTGCAGATATTCCAGAGTGTGGAAGTGGCTACATATGTGTTCAATGCACGTTATTTTGAAATGTCCGGTACTAGGTGCCACTTCGTAAAATCACATTTTTTATTGCTAAAGTTTGATTTAATTTTGTTAATTTAGTTTGATTTCTAACTTTGTTATCTAACACAAGTCATAATTTAATAAACATTTCGTAAAATATTTTTTGATTTATTTATAAATAACCTTAGGTGTCCGGCACTCGGGGACACCCCTATATTTAAATTTATACTTTAAATATAAATTTTAAATTTACAATTTATTTTACAAATGCATATATTTCATATAAGTTATTCTAATAGCACGCAATACATCCTCAGATAGATGATTCATTCAGCATATGTTAATGTAAACAGTGTTTTATAGTATTTATGATTATCTATTTAAAACAATTGTTATTAATCATTGATCAACATTTATTTTTACTAATTTTTTGTCTCGAGTATTTAAATCTGGTACGAAAAGTTCCAGCAATTGGCCTCAAGGCACTATGCAATGCACCACTAGTTGCATATTTCAAATCAGTTGATCCGTGCGCCCAAAATCGTGGACGAAAAGTTGCATATACATAAAACACACATACACACATCATTTTTTCTAAGGTATGCCAAAAAGTTTCAGATAACTCTAATACGTGTAATTATCCTAAAATTTTCATTTTTGATTTTGGAATGATTTGGACCCTACGGGAAGTTAATAACAATAGTGTTCGGACGTATTTTCGTTTTATTATATTGCCCATGAAGGTGACAACCTTTAGGACATTAAGCTTTACACGGAATGGTTGCTACCCTTGGTAGAGCGGGTAGCGGAGTGTTTTATTTGAACTAGTTGTTCACTTCTTAAAGTAAAGTCCGCGAAACAACATGTATAATAAATAACCAATAAATAAATCTTCCTCAATTATAACTTAGTGACAAATCAGTGATTGTAATAAGAACTGCAACAAATACATATTATACAAATAAATCAGTGTTTAATACAGTCCACAGCTACAAGGGTTAAATTATAACACAACAACCTGAATTATCGAAGGAAAGCTTAATAAATTTCCTAAGTACGTAACATAAAAACAAATAGTATTTGATCTCGGTAAAGTAACTAATTTTAAGTATAAAAGGAAACAGGAAGTATTTATATTCTAAATCAGTCACATATGTATTACAATTCCTTCCATATCAATCCTAAATTAATCTTCCGCAACTGCCACAGTGAATTCCTGATCTCCATTAAACCAATGTTTGTTCTCGAGGGCATCACAAAAATATGATTATTACAGCAGTCGGTTCTCGGATTTCTATTGTCTGCTCGGTTATTCTTTGATCTCGTTGTGTAGGTCAGTGTATTAGGTCTCCGTTAAAGGCAGAAGGCAGAAGGCACGAGCCAGAGAGCAGAGCAGTCTGCCCGCCAGAATTTAAGTGGGCTATTTTAAAGTCCGCACGGGTTTAATTAAACTCTACGATACAACGCTCGAGTAAAACCTTCGTATCGCGGATATAAGCACAGATTTACACGTTTATATGTAAACAGTTCACATTGGTTCGGCTTTTCGTTTCGGGCACGAGACTATATTGTCTTTGTTTCATTTTGAATGCGGAGCATGTTGGCTTGTCACATGCAAATCTTTGTTTGTGCCGCTATATAGGTGAACGACTATATGCAAGGGCTTTTGGATACAGATTGTGGACCTGGATCGTGAACTCTATTATTGGGAAAAATACATAGGTATTGCAGACACAACACGGCACGGATTCGAGAGTAAAACTATGATGACTATATTTGTTGTTTATTCACTATTATATGCAATATATTATCAATATCATTTTACATTAAAACAGGTAGAAAAAAAGAAAAATAACTTGGCAGTTATAACTTATTCACATATAGAGGTAGGCAGCGACACACACAGTTAGACAGGTCTAGCTTTTGTGATGGTCTAGCAGCTAGACTCTAGCTAAAAGAAAAAACATCAAACTTTACAATGGCATTTCAGGAATATTTATTATTAGTTATTTAAACCGTTCATTATTACTTTATTGTGTATATATGTAATAACTCTTTATTTTTACTAAAAAAATCATGTTTGGTAAACAGTAGGTTATCAGGTAAAAATAGAAATAAAGGCATATTGACAGAAATACTGGTAGAGTGATAAACTGATAGGGCAGACAAGATGGTAAACAAGTACACAAATAGACAGGTTAAACAGGTGGACAGGCAGACATGTAAATAGTTAAAGGGGTTAACAGGTAGACAAAAATAAATGTGAAAAAATAGATAGACAGGTTGATATGTACATAGGTAGATCATGTGAATGCAGAAAATATTATTGATCGATTATTCAGACATATCGGAAAGTTTATGCAACTTATAAGGTAAAACCCACTTACATTATTATTCATGTGCCATTTTTATTATTTGAAATAACAATTCAAATAATAAGTAGGTTATGAGTAACCTAAAATTGAAAATATTATTTCTTTACTTATAGTCCATTAATTTTCATTTTATGTAGTCTAAACTATAAGAATTGCAATGACAAGTAGGTTCCTTGCTGACATAATATAATATAAAAATATTTAGAAGAATTTTAGTAGTAAATATTTTGTGATGTGAATTTTGCAATGGCTTTTTGCGAATATTTATTTTTAGCTATTTAGATCGATCATTACTTCGTTGTGTATATATGTAATAACTTTTTATTTCTACTAAAAAAAATATGTTTGATAAAAATATTTTACGAAAATAGTTCAAATTTTGTACATCGTGTTTTGTGCTTCTAAATACAAAAAAACTTGATATTTTTAATCCATGAACTTCACTGGGAATATTTAGAAAAACCATTAAATATAAATTGTTATTGATTGCAAAACTTTAGGTCTGCACCCACTATATTTATTCATTCTCCTTATTAGCCAATATCTCTAGAACCGAATTGTGAATGGCTAACCAATAAATTTGCGATAAACCCCATATGTCTGGTAATCTATAGTATAACTAGTTTGCCGAAGAAACAAAGTATAGTTTACGAGAATGCGGGCTTTAAAGTATCCACCATTAAACTACAATAAAAATACAATCGAGATATATTGTTTACTACAAATACATCCTCAGTCGTAAAATATATAACCCTTGTTTATCTATCTAAATAGAATACGCAGAAACGCATGTAGTATTATGCGCTTTCTGGAGTAAACGTTTTTATAATTGTTCATATAAATCAAAACTTGAGATGCATAGCTGTAATAAAGTTGCAATACCTTTTATCATAAAATTTTCAAATATACTTAACAAAGTATGCGCATTTTATTAGATGCAGTAGTAAATAAGGGTTGCAAAATAGAAGTTCTAGTTTGTATGACCCACTGAACTCAAATTCATATTGAATATCTTATATAGTATTTGAAAATATCAATTAGATTAAAATAGTTAACTTTTTTTAAGAATAATATAATGTAAAAGATAAAAGTGTCAATGATTAATGATTACGACAATAACAATTATTAAGGCGGACAAATAAAAATTTGAATCTTCAGTACAATTTAATTAGATATTGCAAAAAAACTAAGCCATTTGGTAAAATTTCATAAGAACTCGGCGTTGATTGTGCTTTTAGTTTGTAGTAGATAGATATCAGCCGAAGGAAATTATTTATCAATTTTGATGAATATTTGTGATGCAATATGTAATTTTTATTTTAAACTTTCGTCGTTGATTTTGTGAACACAAATCAACCGATTTGAATCATTCAAAAAACATTCGTATCGTATTGATGGGGATACGTACTAATTAGTTTTTGGCTAATGCAGGTCCAGTTGTTTCAAAAATATAAGCAAAAAGTGTCAAATAGGTAATTCTGTTTTTAGATAACTGTGCATCCGATTTGAATGATTAGAAAAGATGAATTTTTTTTGTATTGACGAAATGAAGGTCTGGATAATTTTTTGGGAAGGCAGGTATAGCGGTTTTGGAAATTCAATTTAAAAAAAGAGTGCGCGTAAGGTTTACACGCGATTGAAGTAAAACTTATTTGCTACTGTACAAGATGGCATTTAAGTAAAAATAAATACATCATATAACAATTTTGAATAATGTTTATTAGTAATATGGTAACACTAGTGATGCATACATTTATTAGTGTCAACCATTATACACATTTATATAATAATAAATTATATATTATATATTTATAATAGCATTAAAAATATGTATAATATTTAAAAATAATAATGTAATTATAGTCATACTTCAAATATGACATGATCGGTTTGTCATTGTAATTAGCGTTTAGAAATAAACCTTCATTAGAGAAATGAAGAAATTGCTAATTGATAAATTCTATAATATTCGTTCACACAATGGATTATGTTAAACAACGCCTAAACAAATATTGTTTTCGCAACTTCACTCATCATGTAATTATGTTTGAAAAACTTCATGTAATTAAAATTAACATACATTCATTGACTGGCGATATAATCACATTCTTGGAACAGCTGTAATATCTGTTTTGCATAAAAAATATTTTCCATTCCAATAACTTCAAAGATTTAGAGAAACTACGAATAATATAGAAATAATTTCTAATCAATAAACTTATGTTTAGTACACGGCATATTTGTTTAATTTGTTTTATTGTTTTCAAGGAACAGGGTAAAATATTCTTCTGATTTAGGCATTTTTCATTAAATCAAGATTTGTACTATGATGTAACTTTAAAATAATTCATCTATGCCGATTTCCTTGTTGATATTGATACGCATACAACGTTGATATCGGAACGCATACAACGATAGATTTCTATTCACATACGCGACGACTAATCACAATCGACCCGTATAGAAATGATATCATCGAGAGCGAAAATATAAAAAGTCTTTTTTTTCCAAAAGTTACAAAATTCTGAAAAATCTATTTTTTTAAGATTTCAAAAAATCGTTTAAAAAATGTTAATTTTTGGTTTGGGAATTTAAGGTCTTAGGGCACGATACAATGCTCCACTAGTTTTGAAATTAATCCGAAAACAACTCTAACGTATTTAATAATCATTAATCAATGCAGAAATATTTTACACAATATTTATTAAACTATTTATAGATTATAGAAGTGAAGAATTATATGCAAAATTATTTGGAATAATATTTAATTTATCTTAATTTAACTGAAATTATATCAACGTTAGTATAATACGTGACAAAACTTAGTCCGTAGAGTGTGTTTAAAAAAGTTCTTCGAGAACCGTCTACGTTCGCCGAAACGCCTGTAGTTTTTTTCCCAAGTTAAGTTTTATTTTTTTAACTTACCGGAGCCCGCTAACTATACGGTCATTACAGCGACGTGAGGTGATTGTGTGTGGTGTTGTATTTTTCTATAGGTACCTGAGAATACTTTTTTGTTCCGTTCTTTAACGGTAGTTATTCAACCGTACACGATTTTCCGTCAAAAGTTTTCCCCAGAAAAAGTGAGAACTATATTTAACCCAATTTTCATAGAAATCAAGTCGTCGCCGTGATTGTAATATTAAATACAATACGACTCTGCATATACATAGGTAAGTTTATATTTCATTGTGATTTCAATTGCATGACAGAGTATGTGGTTTTTAGATTTCGTGTGGCCGAGAGTCATTATGTCAAATATAGAACGTGGACGTGTATTGCGATTGTTAACGAGTCAAAGTTTTTTTTTTCTATTCTTGTTTCGAATTACAAAAGGTATTAGATTTCTATGAACGCCATAAGCATATTTTGCAGATTTCAGTACGATAAATTGCACCTAAGGAAATGCCATAATTCATTCGCAAACTTTTCCGAGGGATTAAGAAATGTCATGTAAATAAATATATAACAATTTCATGGTTAAAAGCCAGAATAAATTACTTATATTTAAATCGTTTCAAACGTCTATAAATAATTTAAATTATTTGACTTGTACTTAATATATTCTTACTTAATAATTTAAACAACATTCAACTAAATTAAATGATATTGGATTTATATGGTATTCGGGGCAGAAAGGTCGAATTTGACATTGATCAATTATATTGGGAAAACCAAAATAATTATATCAAAACATATCAAACAAATAACTATTTAAGTGTTTTCCGTAAAATTTTCAACTAATTCTTCTTTGTTTTTTTTTAATTTATTGGCCTCCGCTTTACAGCATTTTTAGCCATCTACATTATTCATATTATTTTCCATCATATTCTAAACAATTCTTACATAGATATTTCTTATGCATTCATTATATATATATACTATCTTTTCTTAAATCGTAAATCTTCCATTCAATTTTCATTCATCTCATCTTCTAAACTAAACTAATTTTTTCTTCCTACTTCTAATACAGTTTTTTCTTGTATTCTACAAATTAACGATTCATAATCTACTTTCATATTTTATATTTTTAATTCTGGTATTGCTGGAGATTCGAACCGAAATTCTTCCAGCGTGTGAGTCGAGAACGCTACTGAGTGAGCTATTCCCGCCACTTCATCATTGTTAAAATATATTTCATTTGCTGTTTTAAAAAAAAGTATTTTTATCCCATATTCATGAAAAAATGAAACGACCAGGAGGCAAATATGCTCAATGTCTTATTTTTAATTTTAATGGAATTTTACGCAATAATTAGTAAACAAATGCAAAATATAAATTTCATGAGCACCTACAGACATAACACTGTATATAACCTTGATCTGGTATTTCGCCAGAAAATTTTTTCAGCCGAATTGGAACCATTTACTTAATTTATCTCTTGTAAAATTACTTTCTCAACTTAATTTACTATTTTCATTGTTTACACCTTTGCCAATGTAAAGGTTCAGTCGGTCCTTTTTTACCCCATCCAAGTGTAAACTGTTCTAGAGGTTGTACAAAAAAAACTATTGAACCTAACTCAAAATTAACAATACCTCATATAAAAGAATGAAATAACGTATACTCAAAATTATTTTAAAGTTCTCGTAAACTAAACAACGGTGCTCACAACCAAAAAAACTAACATCGTAAGAAAATACTTTTATTATGGATTTTTAAACATTGACTTTTATCTCCCGATAGCAAGATCGTATTTGTTAAAATCAATGTGATGCCTGGTTATAAACATTGTTGTATAAAATTCTTAACTTTACTCGTTTTTAAGATATCGGTGGTGGACCATTTTACCCGCGGACCGTTGAGCCCCGCTCTACCTTATGAAAATACCACAATCATAACAAGTTCTTATCTAGTTACATCAAATGTTTCTAAAGATTTCACTCGCAATGCCCAAATTTGTCAGATTTAATTTGTATTTCATTAAATCTTACAATTGTATTTCCAAGTAAAAAAAATATCAGTACTCCATGATATCAGGTTGCCACAACCCATAGTTGAACCGTGTACATTGTGATATATTACTTATCTATTATGCATAGTGTTATATAAAACTGAAGCAATTAATTTCACCGGCATTATCAATTACTACATTTTTCTACTTTTCCAGGTATTTATATGCATGTGCGATTGCACTTATGAAAAATATGGAATAATAAATTAAAACGTGAGAACAAAATATCAAAACATGCTATGTTTCATCGCGAAGCACGTGCATATTTTTATCGTGTAAATTTCTCTCACCTGTGCAATTAGCTGCATGTAAAAATGATAAATTATTCTCCTCCAAAGCGGTAATAGAAATTATGATGCCGTAGCGAAAATATGTTTTATGAGTTTTCGAACACATAATACTTCATAGTCAAGTATGTGTTATAACATAATGTGATGTTCCATTATAATGGCGAATTTCTCGCCGAGTGGGCTATCGTGGTAGAATACTTCAGTTTTGTGGTGTTAATCGCTAAAAGCATTGAATATGTGATTATCTATCGGGACAAATTATTTTAACGAAAACTATATTATACAAAATTAATAAACTGTTATAATTAATAAAAATACTTTAAACCCGATACTGATATTTTAACATCTACAAAGAGCCATATTCGATTAAAAATTCTGACTATTGATTTCCATTTATTAACAGCCGATAGGTATTAAATTGGATTTGAACTAAAAACTAGTGGGGCGCATGGCATCGTGCGTTAAGGCTAATCGCTGGAACTTTCCGTACCAAAAATTGTTATTTGTTTAAAAAGATTCGAAAAAAATAGATTTTTG
Organism: Ctenocephalides felis; assembly: GCF_003426905.1. Lineage (NCBI taxonomy): Eukaryota > Metazoa > Arthropoda > Insecta > Siphonaptera > Pulicidae > Ctenocephalides > Ctenocephalides felis. Next base: position 28,358,293 of record NW_020537646.1, read on the forward strand.
AGAAACTATAAATTTGACAAAAAATTACTTTTTTTTGAAAAAAAAAATGTCTTTATTTTGACATATTTTGGAAATTCTGACCTTTTTTTTCAAAGCAATCGTACTGCTTTTACTTTACTGCTTAGAGACGAAATGTCGCCTTCTATCGGATAAATATTGGTACGGAACCCATAGGAATGTAAACAAAATTTATAGTTATTGTTAAAATCTTTCTGTGTTCGAAATCGTCGACGAAAATTTGTATCCGCACACACACACACATACATCAATTTTTTCTAAAGTATGCCAAAATATTCAGAAACCTCTGAAACGTAAAGATATATGAAAATTTTCATTTTCGATTTTTTTGCGATTACTATAACTTGCCCTACGGGAAGTTAAAAAATTAAATTTCTGTAATGAAATTAGACACTATTAAACAAATTGAAAGTTCCTGTCGGATTTATCATTTGAAAAGAAACGTATAGGATAGGACGGGACACGAAGGTCCAATTTGACTTTTAAGTAAGGTACCTGAGAATACTGTCTAAACTAAATAAACTATATCACAACACATAACACGTGTCAAATAAACCACTATCGTACTATGTTCAGTAAAGTTTCCAGTAAACTTCTAATTTTAAAAATATGTTTTTTTACTATTTTCGATAGATAGTCATCTATCCTTTTGCCCTCTACGCAGGTTAAGATGCGACAACCAAAAAGCAAACATATCCAATGTCTTAATTTTAACTTGAAATGCTTTTTTTTCAAATAATAATTGCTATATTCAATCCATACAAAATATAAATTCCATAAATACATGTATTACAAAGATAACCTTTATCTGGTATTAGGTCAGAAATAAACATCAGCAGAGTTGGAATTACTCTTATTATTATTAAATAATATAATTTAGTTATATTATTAATATAATTCATTTCTTGTAAAATAGCTTTTTTGATTGAATTTACATTTTTATGTACTATTGCTTATTGTTTACACCTTTTCCAGGATGAAGGTTGTCAGTTTGTCCTTTTTAGCTCACCTTTTATAGATAAGCTGTTATATAGAGGTTTTATAATAAACTCTTGAATCTAATTTAAAGTTAACAATACATTTTATATAACGATTAAATAACGTATACATACTTAAAAATGATATAAAGGTCTATTAAACTAAACAATATTGCTCAAAACCAATAAAACTAATCACGGAAGAATATACTTTTCATAATTTCAGATTTTCAAATATGACCTTATAGCGTTGTTTTAAGGCGATAGCTGACTGTTTATCTTTTTCCCTGTAACTTTAAAATATTAATGTTAAAAAAATGATAACTTTACTTTGTTTTTTAACTTCCCGTAGGGTAAGTTATTGTAATGGGCGGAAAATCGAAATTGAAAATTTTTAAATTTCTCGACGTTTTGAAGGTTTCTGAATATTTTGGCATACCTTAGAAAAAAATGGATGTGTGTGCGTGTGTGTGTGTATGTATGTATGGATACAAATTTCCAGTCACGTTTTCGGGCGCACGGATCAACCGCTTTGAATGGTTCAAAAGACATTCGATTCCTATTGATAGGGAGATGAGCTGATTAGTTTTTGGCAAAATCAGGTCCAGCAGTTACGGAGATAAAGAGCAAAGAGTGCAGATAATATAAATCGAGTTTTTGAGAGAACGGAGCATCCGATTTGAATGTTCTAAAAAACTTTCAATTAGTAATGATACGGAGCTAAATATGCAAAAAATGGCAGTTTTTGAGAGAACTAAGCGTCCGATTTAAATGATTCAAAGAACTTTCTGCTTGTCTTAACAAAATAATTAATTTAGGAAAAAAAAATTTTGTTCCAACTTTTTTTTCAATTTTTTTTTCAGAAAATTTTTTTTTGTATATCGAATATAATTCAGATTTTATTTTTAATTCTGACTAAAGTTCTAATATACTTTAAACAAATAATTTCAACTTTGTAATCCAGTTTATATAATTCTTATAAATATTAGACAATGTTACAATATTAATTATAATCTATTTCAAAACATTCAGTATTCCTCGAAAATTTCGTTACGGTACGGAAAGTTCCAGCAATTTGCCTTAAGGCACGAAGCTCTTCTATACTCTTCATATGTTGCATCAATGCCCACGAGAGACAAATTTTACTTAACAAGACTGATTTAGGTTTATAACCTTAAGTAGGAATTTGATATCATACAACTTAATATGATTTTACCAGTTTGTGCTAGCTCACGTTCATAACCACTACAGCACATCTTATGACTTATTTTTTTTTTTTTTTTTTTTTTTTTTTTTTTTTTTTTTTTTTTTTTTTTTTTTTATTTGACTTCGTTATATAACATTTGGTCATATACAAACATAATGAATATACATTAAGAATAAATACATAACATCTTATTACTAAATTAAAATTATATAACTAATTTAGATTTTACAATAAATTCATATAATATTTTATAATTTCTTTCATTTCTTATTATGCAAATCCATGCAATTGGTTTTATTATACTTTTGTCGTCATAATATTTGTCCAGCATTTCTTCTCGTTGTTTTATATACCTGCTACATTTCATAATAATATGTTCTATATTTCCGTCTTCTTCTCCACATTCACAGATAGCTGAAGACCTAATACCAATTTTATATAAGTGACTTGGAAAATTGCCATGGTTTAATCTGATTCTACTTAACGTAGTTACAAATTTTCTATCTTCATTTTTAAGACTTTTAAACCAAGTTTTTTTTCTAATTTTATTCTCTATAGTCTTATATGTTTTTCCCTTTACCGTGTCATCCCAAATTTTTTGCCATTCCTCTTCCACATTTCTTTTACTTATGTTTTCCACATCACTTTTCAGCATAATGTCCATTTTTTCTCCTTGTTTCGTTGCTAATTTTGCTAATTTATCCACCTTTTCATTTCCCTCTATTCCATTATGTCCTCTGATCCACGTAATTTTTATCTCATTTCCTATCAATTTTATATTTTCTAACTCGCTTCGAATTTCTGTATAAATTGCTTCCTCAAAAAGATTTTTTTTGTTTATGCTTATTAATTTTTCTACACAACTTTTACAATCGGTATATACAATTGCTCTTCTTATGTTCAAGTTTTTAATATATTTTACCGCTTCTCCTATAGCTACTAATTCCGCAGTATATACTGAAACAAAATCTGGTAGTTTTATCAATTTTTGAAATTCTTTCTTCTCATGGATCATGGCACACCCTACTTCATTATTTACTTTAGAGCCATCTGTGTAGATTTCCTCATATCCTCTACTGTTTATAATATTTGTCTCTTCATTATTAATATTGACAAAAAATTGTTTACCTTCATCAAACCATAATTTTTTAAGATTAACGTTGTTTTCATATATCTTATAAACATTAGTTTTCTTCATGAAATTCAAACTGTCTACCATAATATTTTGCTTATTATCCCAAAATTTATTATTCTCCATTAATTTTTCCAATTCTTCTAATCCACTAATAATATTTGGCTCTCTTCTTAATATCTTCTTATAAATATATTTATGGATTAAATATTTCCATCTTAGTTTTAGAGGTAATTCTCCACTTTCAACTAACATTGCATTTATTGGCGTGGATTTCATTGCGCCAATACATATTCTGATACATCTATATTGTACTTTATCCAACACCTTACATGTGGACTACTGTGATAAGCAATGCTACCATAATCTAAAATTGGTCTAATCAAAGTTTTATATAGCTCTAAACTCGTTTGTGGATGAGCACCCCACCATGTTTTGTTCACCACTCTTAATAGGTTTATCCTTTTTTCTATTTTCTTTTTAATATCTTGTATACATTCTTTAAATTTCAATTTTTGATCCAACTTGACTCCTAAAAATTTATTACTATTTTTAACCGCTATTGAATGCTCTTCCGTACTAATATGAGTTGGTAAATCATTCAACCTATGTCTTGTGAATACCCCTATCGAGCTTTTCTCATCCGACAGTTCCAAGCCTTTATCCCTCAACCATCCATGAAGTTTTTTAATATTTTCCTTCATAATATTAAACGCTAGATTTAAATCCCTTTGTTCTACATAAATGAGTATGTCATCTGCATATTGTATAATATTCGTACCTCTTACCCAAATATTATCTATATCTCTTACATATATAGCATACAATAATGGGCTAAGTATACCTCCTTGTGGTAGTCCTTTATTCACTACTCTTTCACCAATTATTTTGTTATCTTTCTTAACTATTATATTCCTTTCATATATATTAAATGTTAAGGCTGACACCAATCGGAATGGTAATCCTATTTTAATTAATTCTTGGAACATTATACTTGGGACGACATTATCATATGCCCCTTTAATATCGCAAAAGAGTGCCACCACATAATTATTTCTTGAAAATGCCAAATTAATATCAACCATTAATTTACATAAATTATCCTTCGTACTCAGCCCTCTTCTGAATCCGTATTGACTTTTAGATAATATTTTATTTTTCTCTACAAACCACTCCAATCTTCTCTTTATCATTAAATCTTTGGTTTTAGCAACACACGATGCTAGTGATATAGGTCTGTAATTATCTGTATTATCTGCATTTCCATTTGTCTTTTAAAGAGAATTATATTATATTTATTCCAGTCTCTAACTATTTGTGTATCCAACCAGTACTTATTGATTAATTTTAATAGCACTTCCTTACCTATATTTGGTAATTCAGATAACATAACGTAATGAATATTATCTATTCCTGGTGCAGTGTCTTTTCTCCTATTCATTGCGACGTCCATCTCCCATATATTAAACGGTTTCATGACTTCTTTGATATAGTTTTTATCTTTCAAGTATTGCAATCTCATACAACTATCCTTTACTCCCATTGGGGCTATTTTATTCAATAACATATCTATCCAATTGTTGTCGCATCTTTTATTTTCTTTTTCAGTATCTTCTCCAATATTTTTCAATCTTTTAATCATACTATATATTTGCTTGGTTGGTGTGTTTGGGTTCAGAGTTTTAATGTAGTTATCCCAGCTTTCTTTTTTCTTTTGCTTTAACTTTGCTCTTACCTCATTTTTAACAAGATTACATTGTAAATAGTTTTCTAAGTTCATATTTTTCCTATATTTTTTTTTCTGCTTCTCTCCTTTTTTTAATTAAGGTGTTACATTCTTCATCCCACCAAATTTGTTTTATTATCCTTTTTTTTACTATTCCTTCAGTTTTTGGGATACTCTTCATTGCTGCTTCATTAACAATATCCACAAAAGTGTCATAATTTATTTCTTTTTTTGAAATCTTAATTGTTTCAATTTTCTCTTCAATTTCTTTTCTATATTGCTCCCAATTAGCCTTACTACACCTCCATTTTCTATTAGATGTAGTTTCATCAAAGATCTTTTTTTCATTTAATTCCATTATTATTGGATAATGATCTGAGCCTAGATCATCATTATACATATCCCATACTATTTTATGTGCTATGTCTGAAGAGCAGATAGTAATATCAACTATTGATTTACATATTCTATTACTAATTACTTTATTATTATCGTTTAATATATAAAGTTGGTTCTCCTCTATCGCTTCCAGTAGTCTACGTCCTTTTGTATCTTCATAGTCACAACCCCAAGCTTGACTATGGACATTAAAATCTCCTCCAATTATACAGGGTTTTTTAATTCCATTCAGTAAACTATTCCATTGCCCTTCTGAAATATTAGCCTTTGGTGAAACATATAATGATACACATACTATTTTCTTACTTCCTAATAATATTTCTGCAGCACACATTTGACACAAATCCATATTAATGTATTCCCTATTAATTTTATATTCTTTAAACTTCATATTTTTATTAATCAATATAGCAGTTCCTCCTTTTCCATCTAATCTGTCTTCTCTAATTATAATAAAATTTTTAAACTTGTATTCCTGAGTTATTTTAAACCAAGTCTCAGATATCAAAATAACATCAATGTTTTCTTCATAAATAAAATTCTCTAAACTTTCTCTATTTGACGGTAAAGATCTTGCATTCCATTGCATAATTTTAATATTTTTATTTTTAAATTTTTTCATATTTAAAATATTAGTTTTATTTTTTTCCATAATAACTCTACTTGCCATAATTGTTTTGTTGTGAATTTATTATATTTTAAACTATTATTCCGTACCTGTATCTTCAATAACATTGCCTATTTTATTAGTTTCCATCACTGCTTTTTCAGTACACAATGATTCTATTTCTTCTTCCAGGGCTGTCCATATATTCTCTGTGTTTATCTCTGTTTTATAACTTAATCTGTGCCTTATTTTGTTAAAAATTTCTTTGAATTGTTGCTTCATCTTCCTTTTTTTTTCTTTTCATCTTCATTTTTATTTGGGTTATTTTCTTCACTATTGTATTTCGTTACTTCCTTTCTCCTTTCCTTGTATTCTTCTGCATTTATTCTTTTTTGTCTTCCTTCAATTCTTAATGTCGTGTGCTTAGGTTTTCTAATTTTCAATATATTTTCTTCATTAATTTCTACTTCTTTTTCTTTAATATGATTTAACATTTCAAACTTGTTATTATTAAATCTTTTAATTGATTATCTGATTGTTTAATTAATGAAGGAAATACATTTTGATAATCTCTGTTATAAAATTTGGTCTGTACTATATCTGCATATGTTCTCTTACGCAATATTTGCTTAGCTTCACTTATAGAAATATTCTGATATGCTTTCAACTCCTTTAATTTTTATTATATAAATACGTTTGACAATTTCTATCATTCGCTTGATGATTATTTCGGCATAAAGCACATATTTCTATTTGGCTCACACATTCTTTTACATCATGTTCATCCGAACATTTTCTACATCTTTGCCTGCCCTGGCACTGAAGACGAATATGGCCGAACCTCCAGCATTTGTGGCACTGTGTATAACATTTTCAATAAAAGGTTGAACCTCGCAAGCTACTGAATGAATAAATACATTTTCTGGAAGATAACTGCCCCTGAACCAAATCTTCACTCTTTGTGTTTTATAAGCTGCTATTATATGCCTTTTTATTTTTAATACACTTCACTTTAATAATTTCAACATCCGTTTTAATGCAACTCATGATTTCATCTTCTTCAATCTCTGGGTCTACATTAAATATAATACCTATTCTCGTAGTTTTATGCTTCGGAATATAAGTTTTAATATTATACTCGTCCAGTAATTTCTGTTTTACCACTGTATTAGCACTCTTCCAATCATTAAAACATATTTTTATTTTATTTATACCTATAGCTGCAACATTACTTATCTTATTACTAACACTTGACACTTTTGTATGTAAAATTCTTCCTAACGCCATTGGATGTAGTCTACCCAAATTTTTATCTTTTGATTCTGCATATATAACAAATGGACCTTCGTTCCTTTCATCATAATAGAAAAACTCCTCTTCATAGGTTTTTTTATTTAAATTAATATCCATTTCTTCATTTACTTCACTTGCCCAATCGATATTTACATCGTTTTCATTAATTCCATCATTATTAGTTTTCTCTAAACGTGTTTTTGTTAACTTGTACTTTAATGTCACCTTTTTTCCTTATCACACTTAACTTTTCGCGATTCTTATCAAATATTTTATTACTTAACAATCTTCTTTTCTTTCTAAAATCTATTACTCCCTTTTTAATACTTTTCTTATTACCTTTTTATATTCACAATTTTTAACTAAATTAATTTCACTAACTTTTGTTTCATTAATATTATTATCCAAATCATTTATTTCATAATCACTAATGTCATCCATTTCGTATTCAAACTCTTCTATTGACGTAATTCTGTTATCAACTGGATTCAATTCACAATCCTCAAAATCATGATGACCACTGTCATCGTCGTCACTTTCCTGGCCGTACTGGCCAGATTCCATTGTTCACTTACTGACTCACTCGCTCTTATCAGATTATGTAAATTTATTTACCGATGTGTATCGCACGAATGCTCGATGCAGACTGAATGTTATGACTTATTGAATGTGCAT
>NW_020537646.1:28366426-28413931 GCF_003426905.1 Ctenocephalides felis
ATTCTAAGTTTAAGTAATTTTTTGAAAAATTACCAAACAACTAGTTCTATATTTAATTTTATTCAATTTGTGTCCAATTATGCGAGAATTTTTGGCGTGTAACCGAAAATACTTTGCTCAAGATGAAGTTTTTGTAAAACCAGAAAAGGTTTATTTCTCCAATTAGAAGAGTAAACATTTTGCTATATAAAGCAAGTTCTGACTTGTCACAATCTAATTATTTTTTCACAACAATATTCTACGCAGCATGTGTATGTTCATAAACCAGAATGTCTATATCAAAGCTAAAGTAAAACAAAAAATCCAATTAAACTTCTGGTATATATGCAAGTATGATCATGCAAAATTATACAAGCTCTTTTAAAAGCTGCAACCACGAGTTTGTACAGCAAATTGATTCTATTTGAGAATATAATAAAAAGTTTTTGTGTGTATTGATTTTTTATTATTTAAATTTTACAGGTTTAACTAATTAATCAAAATGAACTAGATTGTGGCCTTAATTAAAAGATCATAATTCGTATTCTCAATTAATTTCTTCATATAGTAGGGTGTCAAGCCAAAACGTGGTGCTAGTATATGAAAAAAATATTATTGAATTATAAAAAAAAGTATCGTTGTTGTGAAATAGTAAGTTTAGGTGCAACCTAGAGCTTTGTAAAATTATAATCAATTTTTTGTTATTGTGATTAGTTTTACTAATTTTGTTCATTTAATCATTGCTACTGTAACTACGAATAACATTTCTAGGGCCACAGTATAAATATCATAGTTGTTCCAAGTTTTCCAGAATTAGGGCTTATTGTTTTGGATTTAGAGGGTTTTGAAGTTTCTTTGATTATGTCCATACAATACTAATAAAAAATAAACATATTTTTATCTCAGTCAGTATATCATGATCAAAAATTTACTCTGAAATATTTTTTTTTATTATTTCAAGATTTCACTTACAGTTTCTGCAATGAAATGAAATGAGTACTTGAAAATTATTCAAGTACTGTTAGACTTAAACAATATTCTGTTTTGGTTTAACAAACAGCATTAGGTATATTATATCGAAATCAATCTCTATCAATCTAATGGTATTTCAAAACTATTCTATTAATTCTGACTAATATTTTGTAATGTGATGGAATTTCACAACTATGTTATTGATTCTGACTAAAAAACCTGCGCAAGTTCAAATGATAAATTATAAATTATATATTTATAATTGCATATAAAAATATGTATAAATATATAAAAACAATAATTGTAATTGAAGTTATACTTCAAATATGACATAATCGGTTTATCATTGTAATTAGCATTTAGAAATGAAACCTTCATTAGAGTAATAAAGTAATTGCTGATTAATAAATTCTATATTATTCGTTTTTCACACAGTGGATTATGTTAGAAAACGATTTAATAAATATTGTTTCAGCAACTTCACTCATCATGTAATTGTGCTTGAAGAACTTTATGTAATTAAAATAAAATACATTCATTGACTGCTTGTATTTTTTTTACTATTTTGCTGGCGAATAATCTCATTCTTTAACAGCTGTAATATCTGCCTTGCCTAAAAAATATTTTCCATTGTAATAACTTCAAAAATTTATAGAAACAACGAATAATATAGGAATAATCTCTAATCAATAAACTAACTAATCATTAATTTTATTAATCATATTTTTCAAGAAACAGGTAAAATATTCTTCTGATTCAGGCATTTCTCATTAAATCCAGATTTATACAACGATGTAACCTTGAAATGTTTATCTATGCCGATTTCCTTGTTGATATCGGTACGCATACAACGACAGATCTCTGTTCACATACGCGACGACTAATCACAATCGACCCGTATAGAAATGATATCATCGAGAGCGAATGACGAATCATTGGCACTCGACTCTGCAGTAACACACTTCCGTTGCATTTGTTCGGCTTACACCCTAGTCGGCCTAAAGAATTTCCAGTTTTATTTCAAAAATAATACGTAGTACGTAAAGTTCCAGCAATTGCCTAAAGGCACGATGCATAGACCACTAGTTGTCGCAGTAATTTGAAGAATCTGTTTACATAAATGCTAGCCACATTATACCAAATAAAAATTTTATCTTTGTACCAGCTCGTCATATTGATACAGATATTTTAGGTATCTTCTTTATATAAGTGTATGTCAGATTATTTTTTTTAATCGAGTACTTATGCTTGATAAACGAAGCAATAAATTTAGCTGAACTCCTACCAGCCATCTGTATATTCCAATAATCGATTCTACAAAACCCACAGATCAATAAATCCTAGTCCATCATAAAAAACCTCAAAACAATGAACCGTCGTTCACCAGCTGTCTATCTAATGTGAGTGTTTCCCACTCGCGGGGGAATAAATATGCAAATCGCATTTTTCTTACGAGCTTGTGATGCTGACATGCGACAGGAGATTATACAGGAAGAGTGTTCCGCTCCGTTCGGTACAGACATCAGTTCAATAAATATCGACAGCAGATCCGAATTAATGATGCCCTATAAGAAAATATATCGAAGGGTAAAAAAGACGCACGTCTATGGCTTTTGATTGTTATAAGGATCTTGATATCAAATTTTTACTACGAGAATGAATGCGCCTAAGCAGGATGCCAAGGAAGACTAAATTGGCGGATTAGGTATTTATATCACATGAAATGAGGAAATGAGTATATGCTTTTTGTTCAAGTAAAATTTGAAAAAAGGATTTTAATACGTGACCGAATATTAAATATGTTAAGTAAGATATGAGGAAGTACTGGTATGGATTTTGATCATTGCAGAATCTTAATGAAAGTGAAGGCATCTTTAAAGCAAGATTCTATCGTAGTGCATGGCATTGTGCTTAGGCATATTCGAACTTCCTGTACAGTAATTAAACATTTGCAAAATACCCAGACAAAAAAAGCATAAAGGCATTTCCTTCGCTATACAAAAAAAAAAAACCAAACACACACATACACACATCCATTTTTCTAAGGTATGCTAAAATGATCAAAAGGTTTTGAAACGTGAAGATACATAAAAATTTTCTTTTTCGATTTTTTGCGATTACTTTAACTTGCCCTGGGGGAAGTTAATAATTATTACAGTATTTGATTTAAATTTTCATTGTCATGTATTACAAATATAATATATTAAAATTGCATATGTTGTGGCGTCAATTTTATCTTCGTTTATCTACAAAAATAAGAACTAACTAAGCAAACACTGTCGATACACATCAATATTCTTTTGAATCACACAAATCGGAAGCGCCGTTCTGTCATTCTTTAAATTTTCACTCCGTATTTTAGAAACTGGTAGACTTGCCTTCACAAAAATGTAATCTAATCATTCTAATCGCACTTTTTGCTCCGTAACTCCAGAACGGTTAGACCTGCCTTTACCAAAACTAAACAGCTGAAACTTGATTTTGAATCGTGTATGAAAAATAGTATCTAAACACGCATGCATACATCTATAATACATACACAGATACATACATAAATACATATATTTTATGTAAGGTATGCCAAAGTGTTCAGAAACTTTTGAAACGAAGAAAAAATCTTTTCATTTACACATTACAGATATACAGATATACAGATATACAGATATACAGATTATATTTCCACAAATATAGACAGATGCCGTAACGTAACTAATCTTTAATTTAATAAGTAAAAATTATTACATAACTATTGTTCGTTAATTCACCATTAATCATTTTTACTTACTTACTCCCGTATTTAGGGCTATTTCTAGCATCTACTACAAAATATAATAACTCTGATAATTTATTCTTAAGTTATGTTCAAGAAAACTAAAGATAACTATTTAAATTCAAATTAAGATATATAAAATTTATAATAAGTCGATAAAAATTACGCGAACTCAAATATTATATTAGTAAAAGTTTGTATCACCTGGTAAAAATGATACGCCCGCACACTTCTGTTTATTGTGTGTTCCTATTGTACAGTAGCTATTACAACATGATGGAAGATGCTTTACATATTCATTCTTGATAAAGAAATATTTTGATATTGCATGTGAATCCAGAAGGACGCTTTTTACTACTTGCCCCTTTTACCAAGAGCCTTAGAGTTCTCTATTGGTTTCAGAATTTCTGTAATCTGCCAATTTGATCAAGGTAGTTAGTGATTGAAATTTTTTGAATTTCTATTACTTCTACAAAAATGTGACGAATTTTAGTGAAAATAAATATAATTAATGTCGAAAATATGTTGTGGTATATCCCTTTATTCAAAAGTGTACATCAAAGTGTCTATCGTTTATCCAAATGGCTAATTTTACCACAGGCGTTCGTAGGGAGAATCGAAAACAAAAACTTTGTGCGACCGCCGGAATTTTAATTTTGTCAAACGGGATAACCAGAACAATTTTGGCTTTGTTGAACACAATATATACATGTGTTTTTGTGCATATGAAAATTCAATTTTATCTCCACGGGAATTGTTTTAACAGACTTTGTAAAGCATATTTATTTCATATGCATGTTGGGAATATTGCATTTATGGAACAGGTGGATATTTGTACGATAGTTTTTTTCAACACGTCATGTTAAAGCTTGAATATTAAATAATGGTTGAATAGATTTAAATTAATTTTTAGCTAGCAATCAATCTATACATGTGTTAAAGACTGACAAGAACAGATACAATCAACTTCTGAAAATAGTTTAAGGAAGACGTTATGTTTTTATACTAAACTCTCAGAAATTGCAAAAATTTCCTTATAAATATCCGTATAAATTTATATATATATATATATATATATATATATATTATCTCCAACAATTTATTACGTCGAAGTAATAATATAATAGATGGATTAGGGCAGTCATAAAACTGAACATTAGAATTAGGTTCGAAATTGAACCCACCAAGGCATTCACTGGATCGAAAACACAAAGTTTAGGTGATCTACACTAATTAATGGTTAGAACGTTTCATGAATATAAAATTACTTTGGCAGAACGTTATGATAACATAGTCCTGGCGGTGTTTGGAGAATTTTAATTTCATTTTATGGCTTATTTGGACAAGACGTTTACGTAGGCTGACTTATTCGCATATTCCTGTAGATATATTCATATTACAGTATGATTTATACACAAGATATATTTTACAGCGGAAAGTTTGTGGTAATATGAAGTGGAAGTAATACTTTTGATAATTTGGTTAGACATATACATCTGCCTGTGTCGAGTTCATAGATATATATATATATATATAATATTAGAGTATATGATATATATGATATATAGATTAGATATAGATGTAGATATGTATATATAGATATATAGAGTATATGTATGAGAGAGGATATATATATATTATATATATATATAGATATATAGAGCGAGAGATAGAGAATAGATAGAGATATTAGAGATATATATAGATATTAGATATATATTATATATATATATTATATATATTTAAATATATATATATATATATATATATATATATATATATTTGTATATACTTGATTGGTATACAATGTATACTATACATGATTCTCAGGTAAATGGTTTGGTTTAAAGAAATTTGTTGCCAGAAATGCAATATCTAGTTAGGATCAATAGGTTTAAAAGTACATATTTTAACAGATATAGTATTTAAAATAGTAACAATTACAAATGCGTACTGATTTCTATTTTAAACTTGAAGTAAAAATCTTTAAGCTTTGGTCTTTGGAAAAGTACGCCATATAAAATTTTCAACAAAGGTGATGGTATGCAAGTATAGAAATATTAGAAGTTATACATGTTTATTTGTAGATACTATTTGTGCTTTGAAGTATGCTTATTTATTTTATTTATTTATTTGCAAATGAGCCTAAAAGTTTTAACAATTTGTTTCAAATGACATTGTAATGCCTTGGTATCACTATTGATGTTTGCAGTGTAGATTATTAAAAACTATAATAAAAAATGATTTTTTTAAATATTTCCTGTTATTAGAAATTACCTATCTATTTTTAATAACTTGAAAAAATATATTCTAGTATTTTTCAAGAATTGAAGTCAAAACCTGAGCTGATTTAGGATACGATTTAAAAAGCAATCGATATGTATTGGTGAAAGAGAGCATTCATTTATTGATTTATAGTAGTAACGAATTTGACTGTATTATCTGAAAAAGCTATTTTTTATTTTTAAAAGCTCATTTTATATTGTTATATACATTCTTTGAATTTTTCTATACATTCTAAACAAATGTTTCTATATTTGACTTCATCTTACTTCCAATTGAATGATTTTATTTGTCAACTTTCTGAGGTAGATATTTATGTTTTTGCAAGAAAACTCGATTTGCTTATTTTATGTTTTATCGACGTTTCAAGTCATTCTAAATCGATGGCCACTAAATTGGCAACATAAAGTGTACATCAAAATGGAAAACATATGTATACCTATATATCCATATGTGAGCAAAAATATGACTTTCTATCGACTTTTTTTTTAAAAAAATGAAGGCTCGATAAAGACAGAGTAATTAGTTTCCAGAGATAATTTATATATTGATAAATTATAAATTTCATATTTTAAAAGCATTAAAAATATGCATAATATTTAGAAACAATAATGTAATTAAAGTCATACTTCAAATATGACATGATCGGTTTGTCGTTGTAATTAGCATTTAGTAATGAACCTTCATTAAAGAAATGAAGTAAATGCTGATTTATAAATTCTATAATATTTGTCCACGCAGTGGATTATGTTAAACAACGCCTAAACAAATATTGTTTTCGCAATTTCACTCTTAATGTAATTGTGTTTGAAGAACTTCATGTAATTAAAATTAATATACAGTCATTGACTGCTTGTATTTATTTTGTTTTTTCACTGACGATATAATCTCATTCTTTGAACAGCTGTAATATCTGTCTTGCCTAAAAAATATTTTCCATTTTAATAACTTCAAAAATTTATAGAAATTACGAATAATATAGAAATAAGTTCTAATCAATAAACTTTCGTTTAGTACACGACACAAATGTTTAATTTGTTTGATTATTTTCAAGGAACAGGGTAAAATTTTCTTCTGATTCAGACATTTTTCATTAAATGAAGAATGTTTGTCTATGCCAATTTTACTGTTGATATCGGTACGCATACAACGATAGATTTCTATTCACACGACACGACGACTAATCTCAATCGACCCGTATAGAAATGATTTCATAGAGAGCGAACGACGTACAGTTTGGGCGTAACGCAATTTCCGTTGCATTCTCACAGATTTACGCCCTAGTCGCGCCTAAAAAAGTTTTACTTTAATAATCATTCGAATTGTTATAACAGTTCAAAACACATGAAGCTTTAAAGCTTTTGCAACTTGCATTAAAAAAAAATGCTACTAATACATAGGTTAATTCTTAATTATAAAAAACAAACTTCGAGTCAAACATGAGACTATACATTAATAGTTACTAATATATTTTACATCGGACTACCCGGTAAGCTACTCTTTCTAATCATAGTTCACTGTCCCGCATAAACCAATTAATTAACTTCAATAACAAGAGCTTATTTAAACCGGAATTATCGTCCGGTGCGGCGATACCGTCGATGATATACCTCGTTGTACAATTAATAAGACGATGCGCAGATTGCAGATCAAAGCCTGAATATTGATACGGAGCGGTGTTCCCCTGAAGTTTAAGCTCCTTCGCTAGACCTGCGAGCGGTAAGCTCCGAGGCATTATAAAGCGAGATACATGTTATTATATTAACAGCAACGTGTATCGAATACGAAACTTAAAATCTTAACGGATAATATCGAAATTGTTTTCATCCGCAAAGAGCTAGAGAAAATCCATAGAAATATGGAGCGAGAGAAAAGCCATAGAGATATTGAGGTCAATTAAAGGAAATTTAACCCATCACAATCGATTGTTGCACTATAAAAGGAGATGCAACTGATATAGTATTTATGATCATAAAATATATTGTTTATTGGTATGGCAATGCATAAAAATGTAATCGTTTCAGAAGATCTTTTCCTGTAACTCTTTATCCGCGAACATATTCGCAAATGTCTACGTCTTTTCGCACTTGGGCCATAAAAATATCACTCATGTTTTGTTAAACACAGAACATATTGACCTTTATATTTGCATTTAACCATGCAAAATAGCTACAAGTGTTATAAAACTGAAAAATATACTTTATTTACAAATTATCTTAATATTAATATATAGGTTTTAACTTTCTTTAGGAATAATTATAATAATTGCAACAAAAACGAAAATGAATGTTTTTGTATATCTTTACGTTTCGAAGGTTTCTGAACATTTTGAAATGCCTTAGTCAAAAAAAATATGTGTTTGTTATGTGTATGTATGGAAACAATTTTTTGTCGACGTTTTTAGCTGCACCTTTTAACCAGTTCTGAATTATTCAACAAACAATCGATTCCTATTGATGGGGAGACGTGCTGATTTTTGGCTAACACCGGTCCAGCCGTTTGGAAAATACAGGGCAAAAAGTGGTACAATTGACAGTTTTTGAGGAAACAGAGCATCCGATTTCAATGATTCATGTTTGCATATGATTCATTCAAATCACACATTTACTTGTGTCTTGTCGGAATAAAGAATTGATTACATTTTTTGCAAAGGCAGGTCCAGCTGTTTTGAAAAAATTACAAAATATTATTTTTATTAATAAATTATTATTATTAAATTATCTACAAAAATAATTATTAGTGAGTTAGTATACGGATATATAGGTATTCAGGTAAAAAAAAAGAAAAAAAAAAGTAGAATAAAAAACAGGTTGGCTGTTGGCAGACCTGTATACAGGTGGACAGCTAGATAGTTAGACAAGTGTACAGGTGATGAGGTAAAAGAGTAAATAATAAGACATGTCGTCTAGACAGAGAGACTGGTAAACTGATAAATAGGTAGACAGATAGGTAAACCAGTAAACAAGTATACTGGTAGGCAGGTAAACAGGTGAATAGGTAGACAGGCCAACAGGTGAATAAATAGACAGGCAACCTAATGGATATAGAGACGGGTAAATAGTTAGACAGGTAGACAGGTAAGCAGACACAGAGGTAAACAGATAACCATGTATATTATAACATAAATTTTAAAAATATTATTGATTATTCATAAATTCAAAAATAATTCGACATACATACCAAAAAGTGCATGCAAAGTGCCCAAATCAAAATGCGACTTACATCATATTAATTTCTTTTATCAGTTATAAAAAATTCTTTTCATACTACTGAGTTATTTAATATTGAATCTGCATTTCTATTACGAAAATCAATTTTGGATTACCTCATAGCATTTGCATTAACATTAACTTCAATAAGTTGATGAAATTCAACTTTGCATTTTTAATAGAAAATTCAATTTTGGGTATATATTTGTATATTTGTGTATTGTATTGTAATTGGTTTAATAAATATATACAAAATTAATTTATATCAAACTTATTACAACTTAAAATAAGGTGTAAGTATACCTTAAACCTTAAACAGCTTTTTATTTATTGTACTTGGATATCAATAAAATCTGGCAAACAGCATACAAGAATATACAATCCCTCGGCCAAATACAGTCAATATTGAAAACACCAGCATAAAAATAGATTAAATTGAATTTAATATCAGTATCCATATTAACGAAAAAAATTAATTCAAGTCCTAAATATACAATTATACTTCACGTTTCTTGAGCGGTGTTGCTCTTTGCGTTATTTTTAGACCACATCAATAAAAGTAATTTCCTCAAATTTTCCAAGAAGTAATATCTTATTTACAATATGTTTTAATATTTCATTCATACATTCCAAATCACTCCAAAAAAATTTCATAGAAAACCAATGTACCGAACATGTTTCATCCCTACTTCGATTGCTGAAGAGGCAAATATTGCTATTATTTTTGGAAAATTTTGATCAAAGCTTAATTGATATAGTGATGAATTAATATAAACCTTTAAATCAATTTTACTTACAAATATAAATATTAAGTTTTCAGCAAATTAACGAAATATTTATCACACCAAGGCAAAATCTTCCTAGTTTCAGTCGACATATTCAAATTTAATTCGAAATCTCGGTCAAGTAACGAACGTAACGTTATCTTCTCCATAGTGTCTTCTCTTTATAGCAGTTCTGATTGCACGAAATGAATTTATAGTTTTCAAGATGAAAACAAACTTGTTCGGGGAGTACGCGGCTACTGCATTTCTTAAAGTGTTGATCTTGCGATTATGACTTTTCGCAAAACTTTCCAACCGAGACCTCATGCATTCTTGGGGTCATAGTGTGAGTTCAGCAGAGACGAATTATAAAGCTTTAATTTTGAGCAATTGAAAAATTGATCATCATCTATTTTATATTAAGCAAACAATATTAATTTCAGTAATGCTATTGGTCGGAAATATTTACTCAAAAGTTATTAAAATGTTTGCATGCTTTTATTGCTTTATAAACTTTTATCCCATAGATTTTTATTAAAACATGAAAAGGTTTTAGTTTTTAGTTTTTATCATATATAAGTTGAGTATGAAGATCTTGAGCCAGTGTTATTCGTTAATAATTAATAAAATAAAAATTGTATAATTTTTTTTGCCTTACATCCTAGACTTCATTCTGTGGAAAATAACTATAATTATTTTAACTTAATGTAAATTATCTGCAACCTTTTAAATAAATGCAGAAACTATCCTAAAACACCTATCACAAAATAACAATACTAATATTCCATGATGCATATCACTATACTAATATTTTCGGACATAAAAAATAATAACAGAAGTATCATTTAATAAAAAATCGCACAAGCCTCTGTCGAAAATAAAAAGCACGTTTTTAATATCCACTGTGTCAATATATAGTTTTTTCATAAGCCTAGGATTGATATTCGTATTTAAATTTTGCATTAGATTTTGATATGATTTACATTAGTAAAGTTGAAACATCAGGTGTTAAATCATTGAAACCTGAATGTATTTTTATTTAATTTTGCTCCAAATATAAGTGCATCAAACTTCGTAACTTACTTTGAGTTAAACATAATTCTTATTAGAAAATTATCATCCTCACCGGACCAAATATTATATAAAATTGTACGTCATAAAATAATATGATTAATAGATGATTTATCATATGTGGCAGAATTAATTGAGTCAGAATTGATCACCAAGATACTTGGATTATGAATCAATTGCATCCAACATAATTATTTATATTCATAATGATTAGTCAATTTAATATTGTATATAATATACTCAATTTCATGGTTATAGTATTAAAAACTGTAAACCTACTTTTTTTTTGAGAAAATAATTAAAATTTTTCATATAGTTAATTAGTGAATGAACACTGTTACTGTGTTAAAATTGTTAAATGTCAAATTAGGGATTTGAATATCAAGTTTCTCATAAATTGAATGAGCCTTTAACTGCTACTTGACGAATACATTTTTTGTATATACCTAAAACGACACTATACTAAAATGTATAATATAAAATTAGTTTAACATACTTATGACGTCACATTTCGGTATTGGGCGATACGTGAATTGTAATATCAATCTTTATCGTTTTTATTTTTTTATATACATATAGTTGTTACAATAATCAGAACTATTATAAGTTCTATAAGCCTTACTCAACACTATCAGAAGACAACCTCATAGTCGTCATTATTAGGATATTGCAGAAATTGCGGATTAAGTGCTATTTGCACTCCAAAATTGATATTTTTTTATTATTATTTTTGAACCTGACAACAGGCTGCTCGAAGTGGGTATAGAACCCGGGACCTCTGAAACAAGTCCCGTCGCTCTTAACCGCTTACCTACGGGCGAGCCCTCACAACTTAATATGTTCTATATTTTCAAGTGAAAATCGTTGTCATTGTTATCTGACAACAGGCTGCTCGAAGTGGGTATCAAACCCGGGACCTCTGAATCAAGTCCCGTCGCTCTTAACAACTTACCCACGTGCAAACCCAAGTTTTCATTTTAAACTATGTTGTGAATATGTAATTCAAGTAAAATAATATTTTGGGGAAATTAATAAGACACGGCAACTTGAAGTATGTAATAACAATCTCATCACAAAGAGAAAAGACAAGCTCTGGGTTACATTCCAATAATGCTTTGAATTACATTACAAAAGTTTGTAAACCACTATAATTCTCTGGTTGCTATTCAAAATATTAAAAAAAATATATATCAGCAGATATACTAAATTAGTATATCATCAATGTGAATACTTCGATTGTCATATTCAAAAATAGTCTCGAGGTTGACTTCTGAAGAAATGCATCAGAAGCAAATGAAATTGAACCAAGAAGTCTAAATTTAATTTACTTGCAAATTTCTACACTCCTACATGAATAATCCTAGACACTTTCCACAATGTTTTTTCTTTAATCAACTAAAAATGACATCTCCGAACCATATATTCCCAGCGCGGGCCAGAGTACCCTCATATACCACGATGCGACTTTGCGTTTGCATTATTAAATGGGAGCGCGCTTCAGTTAGCGTACCTATGCATGTGCCCGCCTTTATTTTATATAACAAGTCTTCAACTATCTCGAAGAATAGAAAGTTTTCGTCCTCTAAAACGAATGAAAGTTTTTCTATGTGATATACTCGTCGCATACGGGATTCGCAGAATTCTCCGCGAAATTCCGGATAAATAAAGTTCTTTGAAGCGCGGAGATGCATTATTGTGTGTTTTCGTGGTTTTTGTCGCCTTGACAGAATGTGCTGTCTTAGGGAGAAAAATTGGGTCTCTGGATTTTGATAACCAGGGTAAAATTTCAGAGACATTTTGTGACCATCGATATTTTACAAACAAGTAATTACTTTTTTAACAATAATATTTGCAAGTAGATGGCAAAAGATTTATAACCTGCCATGACGTGGATTCTTACGTTGCTCTCTGGAGATAAACGGCATCATTTTTATTTTTTTGTTATGATCACTGTGATTTAGATTACGAAAAATTAATATGTTATTTAGGTCTACGTTATTCAAATGTTTCATTAGAAAATTGTTATTTTTTAAGCTAAATTCAACAAGTTTTTATATAACCTCTATAATAGCTTTTTTGTGCTTGGAAAACATCCGAGTCTTTGCCCTTGCAAAGATGTAAGCCGTAAAAATAGTAAATAAAAAAAAATTAAGTTAAAACATCATTCAGAAAATGTGCCGGAAGGCAAATTGCTGGAACTTTCCGTAGCACAAATATCGAAGCGCGTAAGCGAAGCGTCGCAATTTTAAAGATAAACATTGGTACGGAACCCATTGAATTGTAATCAAAATTTGTACTTATTATTAAACTCTCTATAAAACATCGGATAATTTTATGTTCATAGTCTAATGGCCATATTTTTCCGCCGAATTTTTTTTACGTTGCCGTTCTCTCAAAAACTGTATTACCATTTTTAGCACTTTTTGCCCTCTCTTTGAAATCTTTGAAACGGCTAGACTTGCCTTTGCCAAAAACTAGTCAGCACGTCTCTTTGTCAATAAATATGGAATATTTTTTGAATTTGTTGAATGTTCTCAAAATCGTCGATGAAAATTTGTATCCGCACATACATACTCACCCACATATATTTTTTTAAGGTATGCCAAAATGTTCAGAAACCTTTGAAACGTAAAGTTAATATAAAAATTTTCATTTTATTTTGCGATTAGTATAATTTACCCTATGGTTAGTAGTAATTTTTTAATACTCGGTCATTTATTATCCGAAATATTATATCCGAAATATTATATATACCTCATTTTAATTTTCTTTTTTTTGTTTCATTGTACTTAGCAAACTATACACACAGTACATTCATTTAATAAAAAATTAATATAAAAATACAGAAATAATTTATAAAAATGTGATCTTAATGAATATATTAATAAATATATTAGAAATATTGATATAACAGTGAAATGTAAAGCTTGGTTATTACGCTTTACAATATCAATATCGAAAAATCAATATAGAATACGAAAATAGTAAAATATTGTCATTACACAACTTTTATCGTTTAGAAGCTTTAAAAGTTGATGTTCTAGCATTAAATTTTTGTGATTCTCTTTTAAACAGGAAAACCAAAGAGAAAGACAATGCAAAAAACACTATTATATTAAATTTTATTGAGTAGTATTTGCTCATATGTATGCAAGATTTCAATACAATTTTATTAATATTTGAAATAAAATAAATAAATTCATATTTGCTTTAAAATGGAATGATTTGATATTTCATCAAGAAAATTGGGCTTATAGATTTGAATACATTAAAGATAGTGATTGAAAGATTAACTAAGTAGTACTTTATTTTATACGAAGGTAACAAAATAAAAAGTATAATAAAAAATGTTTGCATTCATATTTTTGATGTACCAATAATGTGATGAGGTTATTCTAGTAACCATATAGCGTTGCAATTAAATATAGATAGCCACATAAAGTCTCATAAAATAAAATAAAATATCAAAAATTGCACTGTCAAGTATGTTACTAATTAAATGATAATTAACATTAAAATTATCGTTAACTAATAATTTATTTTAAGCCATTACAAAAGTGATTCATTATTTTAAATTTAATTTAAATTTTTAATCTCACTTAATATACTGTTCTATCAATATAAATATATACTGGATGGATACTTGTAAATTTATTTTAATACTTGTAAAACATTTAGTTAACAAGCAATTAAAATTTGCTCTAAAATTGTTATAACAAATTCATAAAAAATATTTAAAAAAATAAAATTTAAATATAATATACTCATATTTATAATAATACTTGTTTGTTTGTCCAATGACTGCAATAATATTAATTAATATTATATCCTAATACTTCATGAAATTATACGTAAATTAATTGCATATTTTGTAATTTATAGTTAAACGTGCGGTAATAATCCTTTATAAAAACTCATAAAATAACTGACATTTTATATGGTTTAATTGCTACATGCAATATGCAAAGTGCTCCAAACCAATTAATAGTGGCGATTACTTTGAACACGTTTTTACCGTTTTTAGCACAAGCGGGGTATTGAGTGTCCGAATTGAAAAATTCATGAAAAACTAAATATATTCCGATTAAAAAATAACGTACAAATGAAACGTTTCAATATCGATTTTGATCACTTTGACCTAAATTCGAACTGAATAGAACAAAGCTTATATAATGTTTTCTTTGTTCGGTCGTATTACATAAAATTATTTTTTTGTGTTATGTCACCACTATGTTGTGATTGAAATAAAGAACGGAGGAAATTGTACTGATGATAAATGATTTTTATGTTCATTTGCTGTTACGTGATGTAAACTCTAGATAATTAATTAAAATTGTTTTTTTTTTATCAAGGATCTTATTTTTAAACATGTTGAGGTGTTATAAGCTAATGCGGCATTGTAATTACTAACAAATTTTATAGCAAATTCCAAATAACAAAATTAATAACACTATAATGCAATTTATCAAAAATTAATAATGAAATGAAACTAGTTACCTTTTATTGATAATTGTATTCATTAACAATATTTAAAATGTTGATGCATTTAGATTTTTGTTCAAGAGTTGATGATAGTATGCTATAAAGAATACAAAAAAAATAATATAAAAATTATATAGCAATTTAAACAGGGTGGGTGTTCTTTGCAAAAAGTCTCTATAATATTCCTTTAAGGGCAAAAATATAGCGACCAAATATCGATCCAATAAAAATATGCCTTTCAAAAGAATGTTTTTAAATATAACAGTGTTTTTTTGCACAAAAATATGTAAGTTAATAAGCAGCAAAAATGATTTCAATCAAAAAAGAAATATTTTTAAAAATATTTTCAGAGTTGTTAAAAAAGTGTTGTAAATACAGACCAATAAAAAAATGAGGCAATATTATTGTTTTAAATCTGATCAATTACTTTTGAGCAAAAGTACATTTTTTATTCGATTTATTTTAATAACTGTTCCTTGTATGCAGATAGATTACTTTGTTATTTCGCTGTAAGTTGAGCATTGGTAGTTAATTAACAGCAATTAGTTTTCACGTAGATAAATTATTTCGGTCTTGAAGATTATTTATTTTCTGATATCTTTGCTGGGTACAGTTGTGACAAATTTTATAGACACGGTTGTGTCATGATTTTTATGTCTTTTTAGTTAAAATGATAAACATGGTAAAAAATATAACTAATCTAAGACAAAATGCAAAACAGAAACGGGAAAATAGCTATACACCAAAAGCAAGATTTGACTATCAGCATCATCATCCGATGACTGATTCTGACTGGTTTGTGGAAGGTCATATTCTGAAAGTAGGTGCGGCGTTAAATAGATCAAGTGTCCAGAAACATTCAGTTTCTGGTTCCACGTAAAATGCGCAGATCACCATTACATTTGTCACCATTAAAATATTGATTTATACTGTATCTCAGTATATGGATACATAGTCACTAAAATATTTTCACTGATTAGTACACTGGTAATTATTAGTTAACATTTTTGACAAATTTTGAAAAAGACTAGTGTTATAATAACACTAGTCGCGATGAAAACTTGTAGTTGTAAGAAGAAAAGTGATTGTATAGTTCAGTTTATTTGTCAATAACTCTAAAAAAATATGTTTTGTTGTGTATTGTTATATTATATTCATAAGCCCTGCGTTTGTTTAAATGTTTAAGTGTTGTGTTGCGTTATATGTATTGTATACAATAAAAAACTTTCTATCTATTGTTTTTTAAATTTAAGTTTTTGCTTTTTAACTAATGTCTACACCCCCTGCATATATATATATATATATATATATTTATATATATGAATAATAACAAATAAATCTTAATTTAAAGACAGTACTTCACTATTTTTACGTAGAGAATTGAATAAATTATCATTTATTAACTTTTCGTAGGGTAAGTTGCAGTAATCGCAAAAAAATCGAAAATAAAAATTGTATATATATCTTTACGTTTGAAAGGTTTCTGAATATTTTGGCATAGCTTAAAAAAATGGACTTATGTGTATGTGTGTGTGTATGTGAATGTGTCTGCGGATACAAATTTTCGTCGACCATTTCGGGAACACCAATCAACCGATTTGAATTATTCAAGGAACATTCGATTCGTATTGATAAGGAGATTTGCCGATTAGTTTTTAGTGAAGGCAGGTCTAGTTGTTCTAAAGATATGGGGCAAAAAGTGCCAAAAACGGTAACTCAGTTTTTAGGAGAACGGAGCGTCCGATTTTAATAATCCAAAAAACTTTTTACTTGTATTGACAAGATGAAAAAATGAGTTCCTGGGATGACAGGTCCAGCGGTTATGGACTCTTAATAAAAATAAGTTAAAAAACTAAAGTTGGCGGTCAAAAATGTTTATTGGACATATGTACATCAAATTATCAGATATTTTATAGAGATTTTAATAATGTGTACACATATTGTATTTTTTTTGGGTTGCGTACCAAGATTTTTAAATACGATACGGAAAGTTCTAGCAAATTGCCCTAAGACACGATGCCATGCATCCCACTAGTTTTATTCACTTTTCATCTAGCTTCAATTCAAATTTAGAAAACTATTGCTGATTTAAAAAGTATTTAATTTATGATTCAATACTTAACATAAACTAATTAAATAAAGCTTTAGTATAATTGTTAACAACATATTTGCTCTTATTATATTTGAAATATTCAATATAGGTGAGTCTATTTTTATCGCGTTAGCGGTTATAAGGCGCAATGCAGCCATACATATTACATTTTCATAAAAAAATCTCATGAATTCGTTGGACATACTAAAAGCCATATTATATTTTACTCAGTATGGACATTAATTCAAATTATATGGCTCCAGAGCGTACTATCACATATGCATTTTCTCTCTGTAGCGTTCAATATGCTTTTGGCCGCGCGCCCCATGGCATCGACTTGAACGCTTTTAATGAAATTAAAAACTGCGAACTGTTAACACAGGCGTCAGTTCGCTCGGTTAATTGCCAGTTAATTGCCAGATAAATGACTAGATAATATAATATTAAACTATTGCTCTCGAACGAGTTTCGGAATGATGAGTTTTCAAGTCTATGAAACAACTTTAGAGCTATCGCTTCTCATTTCAGAGTGCGAGGTCTTAAAATGTTTTGTGATCATTATCTCAACATATGTGTAAGAACTAGTTTAATTTTATGGTTGTGTGAGTAATTAAATTTATTTTATCTAACTTAGTTATAAGTTTATTATTTATACTTAATAGTGTACTTACACACCATGTAGACAATTATCATTAATAAAATAAATAAACTATGCCTCAAGGCAAATTTCAGAAACGTCCCGTACAGTAATTAGAAAATTGCGAAACAAAAATAATCAATCATTTATATAAAAGTTTCCAATGAGTAATAATTATTTCAATTAGTTATAAATAATTGTTATGAATATTGCAATGATAGATTCACTTTTGGTGATAAAAAGCAAACAGTGCAAAGAATAGCAGTTTTGAGAAAAAGTCGCATCCGATTAGAATGATTCAAAAATCTTATTGCGACGGTTAATTTATATTTTAGTTTTTGTAGATAAACATAGATAAAAACCGTCGCTCAAATACAAACACTTACATTATATCTGATTTATAAAATAGAACAATGAAATGTATCGGCCAATTCTGCGGTAACGTAGCCGATAACATAGCGTTCTTATGACAACACTATCTTATCGCTCTTTCTTTGTACTAAAAACTTTGAAAATGTCTATTTATTTGCTGTATTATCAGGCGTTTTACAAACAAATCCGTAAGTTATAAATGCGTATCACAAAGATGCAGTTACCATAAAATTATTTTTGATTTGTTTACATGTAAAATAATCTGATAGGACAGCAAATATATAGCCTTTTCACATTTAGTACCAAGAAAGAAGGATGCGATAGCGTTGCCATAACAACGCTATATTATCGGCTATGTTGAAATTGGCCAATACATTTCATCGTCATATTTTATATACTAATATAATATTAGTGCTTATATTTGGGCGACGAGCAATACGCTTTTTGAATCACTCTAATCGGATGGTCCTTATCTCTGAAACCGCTAGACCTGCTTTCGTAAAAATGTAATGAATTGATCACTCAATCAATACAAATCGAATGGTTTTTGAATCATTTTAATCGGTAGTGCTGTTCTTTAAAAAACTGGTTGTTTTGGAGCTTTTTGTTTCATATCTCCAAGACGACTGAATCTGCCTTTGCTAAAAAATTGCCATTGAAATCGGTTGATCCATGCTCTCGATATCGTGGAAGGAAAATTATATCCAAATATGCACACAAATACACTATATACACACACACGTACAACAATGTGTTTTAAGAAATGTCAAAATGTTCAGAAACTTTTGACACGTAAAGAAATGCAAAAATTTTCATTGTCGATTTTATTGCGAATGCTATAACTTATTCTACTAGAAGTTCATAAGAAATAAAAAAAGGCATTTGGTTCGTGTGACATTAGAGACTTTGTCCACCTCCAAGTAATAAGAAACATCTTTAATTATGAAAAATACAATTTAATAGGAATTATACTCTGTAGAGAATTAAAACTTTAAACTACCGATAAACATTTGATTTGTAATTATTATCAAGGTTATTAATTAAATGTTTGAAAAGAATGTAGACATCAAAATCTAATAATCGGTACCTTTCTTTTATAGAAATGTTAACAAAATCAAATAATTTTTCACCAAACAATGAAAAAATAAGTAATGGTAACAACTATTTAATTTTTATTATCCGCTTATTTTTGCTGTTTGCCTAAATTTTACTAGTATTATTATTATATTATTTTTCACATTCTGATTTTGTTAATCACTAGACTATTTTATCTCGTGAGACTCCTTTACATTTGTATTTGCTAATCGATATTTCGGTACGATGTTCTAAGAAAAAGAAGAAATCTGCTTAATTAATTGCTTTTTAACAAAAAGGATTATCTTGCTGCCCGGACTTCTTTTCCAACAGATTATCTATTTAATTATATGTCGAAGTCCACTACTAAGACGTACCCGTCTACTTGTATGATTATAGTCTAAATCACAAAATAATTGGAGGTGATATTTTTATTCTTTGATGCGAAGGTTTAATGAGAAATATTATACAAATTTAAAATAATAAATTTTAGACCTTCTAACTAATGAAAAATATTCGATTAATAAAATATACCATCAGAGCACAAATGTCCACATGAGTATTGCAATAACATATAATTTTCTTATGTTATTTTATATTAATAATAAATGTCACAAAAAAGCATGACCTGACTTAAATATTCTAGCTCTATTCCTGCATTTGTTTATATCAAATTCACAGATATTTGAATATTTGTGACATGCATTTGCATAAGTATATATCAAATGTTGGCGTTCGTGGCTGTCTCGCTGCATAAATATCTGAAACAGCTTCCTCTGCAGATAACACAAGTCATAATGTAAGATATAACAATGGAGCACATGCACTGAAGTTTTGCAGACACAAAATATGAAGTTGTGGACGCAGTCCTTTTAAAATCAAACAGAATATTTCAGAATTTATGACGCTTTCATATCGAATTTATATCGGCAGATATAGATTTAGTGTTTAAGGCGGATTAAGTCATATATATATATATATATATATATATATATACTAGCAAACTCGGCAAACTTCGTTTCGCCACCAGATGGTTTCGTTAGAAAGATGAAGAAATTTTTCGTATGTTTTATATTTGAAAAAGAAAAATTTGATTTTATTACACAACAGTAATGAATTTATTTCGATTATAAAAATGAAGTGTTTTTTTGTTGAACTTCTCTAAGTAAATAAAAGTGAATCCGCAAATTATCCGTTTCATTGAAGTGCTCTTTGGTAAACCACATTTTTTGTTCTTTGGTCTGACGTTAACACAAACAAAGCGGATGGTTTTCCAACTCGTGAACAGGCAACGTATAACTGTCTATGTGAAAAACAATGATTTTCTAAATAATCTATTTGAAATTTATCACGCAAACACTAAGCGATTGTCCTTGCGACTTATTATTGCAAACGCAAGGCGAACTAGAAATTGCAATCGTTTGAAGTCAAACGGAAGACCAGTCGGAATCATTGGTATGTCACCAAATCGCCAGCTATTTTTTATTTAATGGTGAAATTCAGTGCGTGTACATCATTATTCTTTGCGGCAAGAATTGCTCGTTGACTTAACCAAGCATAATTCTGATAATTCTTTCTAATGTCATTACTCGAATTTTTAATTACGGTGCGTGAAGTTCCAGCAATTTGCATTAAGGCACGATGCCATGCACCACTAATTTTCTACAAACCTTGAGGAGCCCGAGACCTTTCCAACGAATGCAAAATTGTCGAAATCGGTTAGTGCGTTATGGAGTTATATCGTCAGGAAGGAAAACCCGACTTATTTTTATATATATGTAGATATACAGTTAAACATATGTGTCTCGTTCATATTTATTATTATCATTATTAATCCTATAGTTGATATATAAACTACGTAATATGCTTGATTATTCATTCCTATGCTGATCGGCGTTCCGCATATTATTTGGTGAGATTCTACATATTTTGTTGTCAGCGTATAAGGACCCTACATTTTCATTTATTTAATTTTCGCAATTATGCACTGATATGATATTCATGATTTTTTCAATTTCTTCACTAACTTCTAAAACCGAATTTGATTCATTATTATCTTCCTATATTTTGCAATAAATATTATTAATGGTAATATTATACTGAGTATTCTATTGCTCGAAACATTTTGCAATTTTCCTTCAAGAAATAATAGATTAGAAAATGTCTCTTTGCAGTTACAAATGTTTTCCTCGAGCGCACATAAGTGTTTGCCACGCGAGAACTTGGTCTCGCCAGGAGGTTCCTAGTTGCCGCAGCGCCGCCAGGTCGTGTAGTTCATGTGAAAATGTATCATAGTAAAGGAGCTTATTTAAAATACTTGATAACAATTTAATTCCTTAATTTTTAAGGCCATATGCTTTGTAAGGTATTATGTGCCAAAATTAAAATAATACACATAGAATAAAGTTGTAATACTTATTATAATAAGTGACAGTGCTAGTAAATGTCTGTCACCTTTTTTTTTCAAAAGCATTTGAAGCAACAATTAGAAACATATTTTTGATAGCTTTTTGTCATCATCGCGGTAAATTGAAATCTACTTTGGTTGGCATCTTTATGCTTACTGACAATATTTTCAAGATTTATATGTAAAAATAATTAAAATATTAGAAAAATGATTACAGCTAAGTTCTGTTTGTTTACTAGCACTATTTTTTTTCATACAAATATTCACAGATATAATATTGAACAAATCAACCTTATAAGAACTTTGCATTTGAATTTTATTGCAATTTACAGTTTTTTTTAAAATTGTTTTGATTTGAGTCGCGATCTTTCCAAGAACTTTATCTAACACTTTTTTCCTGACAACTTTCTGCAGTATCCAAATATTCCTCTTATTTTGAGTACGCATTCCTTAAGTTTTAATGAAGATTTTGTGGCTATTAATGATATTATTAATTTGTCAATAATTAAATTGATTTTATTAAAGTTCCTATTTATCCAAGATTTTTTTACAATGCAGCAAAAGTGTTCTTTCTACAACTCATTACAGTATTCTTTTTACTTTTCATTCTGTCACAATTTCTAAGATAGCATTCTACAATTCACTGAACAGATTTTGTTGCTATGTACGTAATTTTCTTTTACAAAATGTTGATTTCATCCGAGTTCCTAAGTTCAAAAATCTTGCTGTGTAAAATTCTTTTTCATATAACTCTTATTTGCATTATATTCCTTATAAGAAAGCATTTCAATTTTTTTTATAATTTCTAATTGCATTGGTTTTCATATTATAATTGTATTATTGGTTTTTATGTTATTATTCCATCCAAATTTCAATAGTTTTATTCAAAAATCCTATCCAGCGTATTTTTTTTTCTACAACTCTTGGCAGTATTTTTATCAAAGAAAAAAAAAATTCAAAATACGTTGTGCAGATGTTGTCACTAGATTTAAAGTTCAAGCTTTTGGCTTTAGCATTCAAAATTTTGGGTCTAATATTTTGTATATATATAGAAAATATGTTTTTTGCCAACGCTTAAGTATTAAGAGCGCTTATCGTCTTGGAATTAAAAGCAATCAAGATTTGTATTGATTTGCTAAAACAAATATTAAGAATTATTATTTTAGTACACTATAATATTATAGTATAGTATATTATGTGTGCTTTCTTTTTAATGTTTATATATAACAATACATAAATTGATTAAAGTTCTACAACTTTTTTCTTTGTATTCATGCAGCACTAACTCTACATTCTATCTCATACACTCTATTATTACATACTACATACTATTTTAGGGGCCCAAATTAATGGGCCGTTTCTGTTATGACAAGGCTATAGTATAAAGATCGTTTTTCTCAGGTTGTCAGATAAAGGACCCAAATAGAAACCGCATACCATCAAGAAAAAACGATCTTAGATAACAGGGTGTTTCTAACACTGCTTCATAACATACGAATGATGCAATTTGGAGCGTAACATGGTCTTGCCATAACATTGGTCTGTTGTGCGGCAGAATCGGCCAATTAACTTGGTCCCCTAAAATAGTATGTAGTATGTGATAATCGACCCATAAATTTCAAGGACACCCTTAAGAAGTTATCAGCTCTCATTCTATCCCCGGAGTCGCGGAGCGTCTGTGACTCCGGTTGTTGGAGAAGATATATACCTACATGCTGCCGCGACCTGGATGTACTTATGTTTGTGATTTATATGTCATTCGGTCACAATTGTGCGCCAGCATTCGTAAATTTATGTAATTATTACGTAATTTATGTAAGCCGTGCGATAACAGAATGCATATGTCTTCAAGTCATATGTACACAATCATAATAAACACAATAATATACGAGGTATATGAGAATTTAGGACTAACTGGTAAAGGTTGTATCATAATTGCAATAATGGTAATGAATTCTGCATATTTTTAACTCTTTGGGAACGGCTGTCCACCTGAGTGGACAAACAAACTCTGTGAGGCACAGGCTATTTTATAAACAATGGCTCAGTTTGCGTCGAAAACTTGAATGAATTACATATAGCAGTGATAAACAGTGTAGCATTTTGAATATAATTTTAAGTTATTTTAGTAGTATATTTAGCCTTTTTCTTTGCTATATAGCATTTTTCTTAATATTTAAAACGACCGAGCGCTTTAAAGTATGGCAAAACGACTGATAAATTTTGTGAATTAAGCAGTAGTGAAGATGAGTTTCAAATAGACATTCATATAGACACATTTTACGAAATTACTATACGCACCGAAGATAGTAATGAATGTGATGATGATATTATCCAACCAACAAAAAGAAGAAGAAATTCGACAAATTAAATGAAGAGCGGAAAGACATTAGCGAATGTGCCGATTCTCCTTCAATAATCGAGTTTGACATACATCAACAAACACCCCGACTACAAATACCAAACAATATAAGACAATCAATAGATTATTCGACTTTATATTTTACAAATGAATTATTAGATAATATAATGGAAAAAACAAACCATTATGGCAGCACAAAAATGAACAAATATACTGACTAATCAGTGGCATATTCTAAATGCGAGAGAAAGAAAAAGAGATTGTATTGACACAAAAGCACCAGGAGAAAGGCGGCAAGCAACATTTTATTGTATAACATGTCAAAATCAACCAGCTATGTATTTTGAAAATTGTTTTGAACGTCACCATTCTTTATAAAATGATAACATACCTTCAATGATAACATACTTTTATCAAACAAATTGCATAACATACACCATGAAATCAAGTTTACAGCCAGTACAGTAGATTGTTTTGAAATCGGTGCCGTCCCGTAAGTGTTAAATATATAGATGTCATCATTATCAACTCATCACATAGAGATTGGACAACTGTTTGATTTAGCATCTATGAAATCAAACGTAGATTCTAAGAAGTTCATCGCAAAAGATCATAGAAGCCTCAAGTTCTTCTGATCGCTGTTCAAATATAAGATAAAAAAATTATATATGATTTAAAGATAAGAAAATAGAAATATAGTATCACGAACTCCAACATGATCATGAAATATTTATAACCTTCAAAAATTATATAAATTATTATTCTGGTCATGGTAAAATATTAACATATAACAAAGTTAGCAAGGTCTGAACGCAATCCGGATAGGTAACGAATGTCCACTACCGTTGATTGCCTTTATATCTCCACATTTCATATGACTCGTATTTATGTCACAAAATATCCAAAAGTGGATGCTTCACCCATTACTTCACATACTGACATTAACACTATTTGTTCTTTGTACATTGCGACACAATGTTGCATAGCTCGAAACTCAATCAGTTAATGTCGTAAATCTTGCACCTAATGTACGATGTGTTGCAAACACATGCAGGATTGTTCTCATATCTCTTCATGGTTTTGTTGTCTGCACTGACAATGTGACATGCATCTTTGTTTCGAATATGGAAACCAAAAGCAATTCCATTACCGCAAATACCCACTCGATATGTAGGGTTTGTGTGTAGGTGAGGCAAGAGTTGAATAAGTTTTATACTTGAAGCAATTGGCACTTCCGTGACAATTGAATGATATATTGTCACACATCAATAATCTTATAGGAATAAAAATATTTGTGTTTTGACATATATTACTTCAACAAGTTGGCAAATGTCTTTGGTAGGGCTTTGGCTACACCCATAAGGTTACAAGTTCAAACTACACAACCTGATATTAAATAGCAAAGAGATCAACCATTACTTCTTAACTCTCAATAGAACAAATAAATAAATCTTAACTTCTCAATATTTTAGGATGTTTGTTAAAACCATAATCACTATCACTATAACCATTTTTTATTAAATTGGTCAACATTTTCTTAACAGATAATTACAAAGGCTCAGTCGATTTTTACCAAAAACTAATAAGCGCCATTGCTGTTTTTTTGAACAATTTTTGTGTTTTTGAAATCAGTTCAGGATCAATAGCAAAATCGTGCACGAAACATTTCGTAATCAACTGCTTTCAATAATGAAACGGCTCTGCTGACCTTTGAACAAAACAAAACTACACGATTCTTTAGAGTTTTTTCAAATAACTTTGGATTTTTTTTAAATGAGTCCAATTCTTTTACTTTGGCTCGCTATTACACAAACAAACATATATTTTTCCAATTTTTATTTCAATGACCACAAAAGTTGAGAAAATAGGTAATAAACAAATAGAACACATAAACTTCTGTTTCGGGAAGTTAAAAACTGAGTAAATATTGATAAACAATTTTTTTCCAATAAGTCAACAGAATTTAACGTCTAAGTATCAGATTTTTATGTATGCTTTTTACTGGAGCAGCACTTGCCAGTGACTTTAAGGGGCACAACTAGTGGGACTTTAAGGGGCACAACTAGTGGGACTTTAAGGGGCACAACTAGTGACAAAATTTTAGGAATATATTTATGCATGTTTTAAGAATACAAAGTAAAATTTTTTAAGAAAAAAATTAAATATTTTTTAAGCTATCGTCGATCTCCAACGGCGCGACAAAAAATGCCCTTCACTGCTGCAGTGATTCCGGCCTTCTTCGTGGATGAAGTTTTTAAAAAAAATGTCGTCAAACTAGATAATATTGTCTGTAAAATGAACTACGATAAAGAAAAAAATCAATAATTGACAAAATGACGGCGTTCTTTATAAAAAAAGTCGAATTTTACACAAAATTTTGGTAGTTTTTGGACTACCACAACTCGATTTTTGCTCCGATCAAAAAATTGGTAGTTCATTTTACGGAGAACTATATATAGAACATATAAAAATAAATTGATAGTGATTGATAGTTGCAGCCATTTAAAGAGTATATATATATATAGTATATAGTATAACGATCATTTGTTTCTGAGTAATCGCTGCAGAAAATCGGCCCTGGGTTGATCCCATATCGAGAAGCCTAATGTCAAGCAGTTGTGACATCAATTTTTACTTGAAAGTATAGATAGTAACATGTTTTCAAGTGAGAATAACCTTCATCCGGCATTGCTGCGTCAATATTTGCCCTATTATAGAAACTGTACGAATAAAATTTATCATACAGAGATGAGACAACTGTCTGGGTTTCCATCAGTAAAACCGACGTAGTAATAAGTCAGATTAGCCCAACAGCTTATAGTTGTGATTGCTATTCAAAATCAGAAAAAACATGAACTAGAAATTGAAATAGATGAAAATTGAACAATTTCATCAATAGTAAAATAGAAATAAAAATCCGATTTGAACAACAGTGAAACTAACATAATAAACGGTAGTCTGCCCGAATGGTCCATGGTGTAAAAACCACCACAAATAAATGATCCCCTTACCCTTCGTCGTCTATCACTCTCATTACCACCCATTTTTATATTTTATGTATTTTCCTGTCCAACCTTCTGCTTCCATGCTTTATGATCCTGCGCTTTGGCTTTCAGTTTCTTGTATTTTCTCTTTTCGCGTAAGTCGTCAATCATCTACATTCTTCCTCTTCTTCACATTCCTTTCAGTCCTATTTTATCTTTGACTACGTGATGTAGTAGGAACTCTTTTTGCAGAACGGGTCCAATCCAGTTTCTTTTCCTTTTCAGGATTGTGCTCAGTAGAGTTCTTTCTTTGCCCACTCTTCTCAGAATTTTTTTTAACTTCAGGATTCAACTATTATTTCACTACAAACGACTCCAGCTCTCCCTATATCTTGTAAATAACTAAATGTGCATGTGAGTGAATTTTAGCAAACATATATGCATAACGATAGTATAATGTTGTCGCCATGTTTTATTAATGTTCATCCTATTCGCCGCAAGGAGACATACGCTAAGTAAGAAACATGTGCGTGTCTGCGATGCATGCAAATATTACAATACAATACACACAAACACCAGAATGTTATTCTAGATAATTCCGAAACGTATTCCAAACTACACGATATTATAATTATATTTACTCGTTAAATTAACATGTTTTTGCAAACATCTTCCAGGATTATAACAAAGTTATAATGAATCTTGAAATAAATGCACATTGGGAATGGAAATAGTGATTGTAATAGATTTGATAAGGTAAGAAGTTTAATTTGCTCTTAATGCAATGATGGAACAATCAGAATATGCTAATTTTAAAAGTTTGGGTTCTTGACAATGAATTTATATAATAGGAAACAATATAAATTTATCGAAACGGGAAAAACTGTTTATCAATTAAAAATTGTTAATCATATCGATATGGTTATTTGTGAGGAAGCAACCATCACAAGTGCCACGTTACATGCAACCTGATATAAAGTAGTTAAGATAATCATTTTCATTAGAACATTTTAACTATATTGTTCTATAGAACTGTATTCTACCGCGCAATAGACCAATGTTATGGCAAGGCTATGTTATGAAAAACATAATAAAATCAAAATAAATATTGACAAAAGCCATGTAGTTGCTATGCAGTTAGGCGTTTTTCTCAGGTTATCAGATAAAAAACCTAACCTGGAGAAACGATCTTAGATAACATGCTCTTTCTGACATAGCTTCATATCATACGAGTGACTGTTGCAAAAAGGTTATCATAAAAAAATCATCAGATGGAGATAGAACAATTGTTTCGATTGCTATCTGAGAACCGATATTTATATAATATTAAAAAGCTCTGATTATAGGATATATTTAAGTGTTGATCGTTATTCGAATAACATATTTTTATGTTATTGAATATTGATAGCGCTGATTTGCAGGTTTTTATTTGTGTGTAAAATTGTACACGAGAACGAAATTCAAACAAAAATTGTATGGGAACACCAAAATATGTCCCTAACTAGCAGATTCATCTCGACACAAATACACCTATCATTAAGATGTATTATAACAAAAAAAAACCATAAATATAGAAACAAGTTCTACCAGTCATCCAAATTCACTAGTAAACTCCTTACTAAGAGTTACTAAGACTTACTAAAATAAAGGTTTTTTTGAGAAATTTTTTATTGGTTATTATTTGCAAGAAAATAGTTGTCTTTATATTAGAATCATTAAAATATTGTTAATATTATTTAACGCGAATGTAAAAATAACTATTGAGTTTTTTTTTTCAACATGACATTTTAATACACAACGTCTCTATTATATTTGTTAAATATTCTTAAATTGTAAATATAGTAGTAAATAAAAAAAATACACGAAAACCATTGTCTATTGTGTTAGTGTTGTTTCCTACTTAGATTTTTAAATAATGATCGTATATTGAATAAATGAATGCATTAAACTATAAATTTTGAAAAGATCCTTGGATAATGTTTATTGCCAGTGTACCGAATTGAACTTTTCCTAATGATTATCAGAATATATACTTCCGAGCATGATTGAAGATTTCTTGCAAACTTTTACGATTGCTGCACATTTTGCGAGGGCTACATAAATTGGTCTGCAACACAGCAAGGGATTTCCCTTGCGTAATGGGATGCAGTATACAGAATTTCTTTGTGAGTTCGAGCGAAATTAGAAGGCTTTTTCTCTTCTGCAACAAGAATTCAATTTTCCGGCAATAGTTTCATTATGTAATCTGCTATTGTGTGTGAGTTTTCACCGCATCAGCGGTAGATTCCATACAACTTGAGAGTTTGCACATGTTCTCATAGATACTTCAGAATTGTAACCCCTAAACTAAAATTCTTAATTAGTTAAGAATATAGTGTTAGACGTAATATAAATGTGGCATTAGAAACTATTGTTTATTATATTTTTGACATTGACTTTGACTTAAGAAACGTTAGTTGTAGTTTAAAAATATAAATGTAGTTTATTAAAATGTTGCGTTTTTATATTTCTGTAGATATAGTGAATAAGTGATTATTCACTACTAAGTTGATATCTTGTCAAAAATAACTTGAGATACCAATTTTCGAATAAAATAAGAAAGTTATGTTACGGGTCTATATTTGTATGAGTTAGTGGTCACGATCCAACAAAAATATGTATTAAATATGTAAAAAAAAATCTAAATGTTTGAGAAATAAATTATTTAACCAGGCAACTGTGCATGTCGTCA
Organism: Ctenocephalides felis; assembly: GCF_003426905.1. Taxonomy (NCBI): domain Eukaryota; kingdom Metazoa; phylum Arthropoda; class Insecta; order Siphonaptera; family Pulicidae; genus Ctenocephalides; species Ctenocephalides felis. The sequence continues at coordinate 28,396,616 of NW_020537646.1, forward strand.
GAATCGAGGTAAAAAATTGTTTTGAGATGAAATGACGCTTAAATATTTTTAAATTTGAAAATATGTTTTATTTTGTTTTTTTTTTTTTGAAAAAAATGCAATCAAACTAGCTAATGATTAAAGATATAAACGCATGAAGAGTATGCACGTCAACCCAAAATTTTGCCATTTCTCCATAACGGGTTTAATCGTATATTTTACAATTACTGGTTGAAAGGTATATTGGAAAGTAAACATCAATCATCTTCAAAATGGATATAAATACATACATTACTATTTAAAAAAAAACTATTAACTTCACTTCCTCAAAATTCATGTAATTTATGTTAATATTTTTGAAATGTATTTTGCATTCTACTTTACATATTGAAACGACTATTGTCTGGTTATTTAATGATAGAACAAAAATGAACTGTTTGTGCATAATCAACTCATAAAATACACTTAACTTCATTTACTCCCAAGAACCTTGCATTATATTGTACCCGGCATGAAAACACTCATGCAGATTAAATTACAAACATCTAAAAAGAGTCATTTTAATATGGAAACGCTTATACCTACCAGTACGCGACAGAAATAATTAAGCACAAAAATAATGAAACAAAACATAAATAACTACGTAAAACTTATAATTAATAACTGCGAGAGTACCGAGTAAAAAATATGTCACCTCTTTAGCATTCCATAAAATGTGCTGAAAGTTGTTAGCGAAGTTTGCGGAGAATAGTATCGTAACTGTACATATTTTTCTACTTCATGACTCTACATTTTATAAAATTATACGTTTTTTAAATATTTCTGTCCACTAAATTGTAACCCAGAATGCAATAGAATTTAATATTATTTATTATTTGTAATTTACAGTAATTTATGTCTTATTAAAATAACGTGGCTAAAAACTACAAATTCACAGCAGCAGGTTGTTATTTTTATTTGAATATTGTAATAAATACTTTTCTGTATTTTAAGAAGTATATTTATATTATTTCAATTTAACTAATTATATTTATATTCAAATGATAATTGTAACTGAAGAGCGCAGTATATTTACCCAAAAATAGTTTTACGTTTGTTTCCTATTAATTATATGTAGTTAGTTTTAAGGCAAATGGAAAGTTATCACATTAATATACGAAAGTGTATATTTTATATACTTGAGCTAATGAAACAAGGTTTAATAGAATGGAAATATCCAATGTTCATTATATATTGATAAAATATTATGAATATCTTTTTAATTTTATTTTTGGAACAAGTTTAATTGATGATTGCAAAAAATACACTATAATTTTTATTAGTAATATTATTACCTACTTACACATTTTCTTATTTTACCTCAATAATAATATTTATGCTTATCATTTTTAAATTCTTACCATCCCGTTCTTAGAGTGTTACTATAACTTACGATGTCATTAAATAAATTAATAAAATGTAGTAAACAATGGGTACGGTTGTGCCATTTTTTTGATCAGCAGCAACTTTTTTAATTTACTCATTAGCCTAAAATGTAAAGTAACCAACACAGTGATCTACTTGTATGCAAGTAACAGAAACCAAAAAAAAAACAGAAAAAAACAAAAAAGCAGTGCTGTCTACAGTCCATTTTATTATAGGACGCTGACTCAAATTAATGATGGAAACTTGTTCGAAGAAAGATACTCTATCTTTTCTCCATTTGAACTAAGTTTCAAAATCAATATAAACTATATTTCTTATAACGACTGTCACTACTGTATTCTGGCTATTACTAAAATTAGATGTATCGATTATCAAATATTATGTTTTTGATAAATGATTTTTTTTAGTTTCTTGGTGAACGTTTCATAAATGTAGATATAAAAAAAAAATTCTTAATATTCTATTCTGTAATATTTTAACTCAAGTATTTACTCTACTTGATAGATAAAACTATTTTGAAGATCCATTTTTTTTTACATTATGTAACGATGCTGGTTCTAAAATGAACGTTTTGAAATTTGTTCGAAACAACCCTTGGAACTTAAGAAATTGTACTCATTCAAAATATTTTACATTGTTTAATTTTATTTCTCATCAACACTAAATTAACGGTTAACTAACTATTAATACGAAATAGTTTTATCTAACTGCCCTTCGTGTAAGGGCTTTCACACAATATTAGCCGACGAAACTAATTTCACGATTTATTTATAATCTTCCAATCAATGTCCGATATTGCTCTTGAATTTATTTCTTGCCTTTAAAAACGATACCAAAAATGAACTATCGTGATCTAAAAATACATTTCAATCGAAAATTTTCGACATGTGATTGTTAGTCAATATCTTTTGACCGAAGTGAGGGTGTTTCATATCATTTGATTTCTTATTCGATTTTTATTAAATGCGAGAAAGATGTACATATATATAAATAATTGTATAGATATTACTTTTATTCTCATATACTACGATTTTGCAAAACAGTAGTAATGAATAATCTACGTTGATACGTCGTTCACATTAAGTAGCAAGGCATTTTTATATGGATCTGATTTTTGGTTGGTTTTTACTACTTGTAAACAAAATGTACAAATGTAACTAACAATAAGTATAACCTATTTTCAATCAAGTGTGTTTCCACCAAGCAATTCAGTAAATATTGAATTAAGAACCATTCATGCATTTCACTTTGCAGAAAATATTCTTATGATGGCACAATTTTTATAATTCTCAGCATTTTTAGAACTGGCAATTGTACATATTCTGAGCAAGTTTATGACAATAATCTTGCCGAATGATAACATAGAAACTGAAATAACTACACGGAGATATAGTATGGCTAACCGAATTAAATCGTATAATGTGTTTTGGCAGCGATTCGAAATGTAACGCTATGACACATAGTCGCAGCAATGTCGCGGCGTTATGATGTGCTATGTGTCCGTGTGTCAGAGTGCACTCCAAACAAAATATAATATTATATACCCCCTGGCTTACTGACTGCACAAGTGTCTAGCCAGACACAGTCACAATCGCATCCGAACAGAACCGAATTGTAATGGAATCATGTAAAACTTAAAAAAAAATCCAAATTAGTTTAACCAGTTACTAATCATTTTTAGAAATCCTTAATAATATTTTGGTTAATTATTGTAGTTTATCAACGACAGCCATTCGACGTAACTCTAGCTGTCCCTGGTTGTTAAAGAGAAGCAAAAAATACAAGTAGAAGTTTATATTACGTCGTCAATATTTATCCATAAACGATGAAATTTACAGGTCAATTCTCCCGTAAAATAAACCTTAACAAAGCGTTGTTATGGCAAGGCTCTGTAACGCTCCTTTTGTTCATATAAAACGGTACTACAAACAATCAAAATGCATTGTATTTGCTATAATGTCAGGCGTTTTAAATATAAAATCTAACCTATAACACACGTGATGCACACATTTTTAATGTTAACCATTATACATATTTATATAATAATAAATTATAAATTTATAATAGCATTAAAAATATTTATAATATTTGAAAACAATAATGCAATTAAAATCATACTTCAAATACGACATGATCGGTTTGTCATTGGAATTAGCATCTAGGACTTGAACCTTTATTAGAGATATAAAGCAATTGCTGATTAATAAATTCTACAATATTCGTTCTATAACAATCTTGAATAATTTCATTAACACTAGCAATGAATAAAGTGCATAGGTGTCCATTAAAAAGTATATCCTTATATAAATGATACACAGCTACATAAACAATTGTTGTGCTTGATCTCTTGTTTAGAGTAATAAATCTGAATATCAATTTATTCTTCATTATTTATAAAAGTAGGCGTAGTAAAACGTAATAGCCATCATAAACAAAAAACATTCGACTTCCTATAAACTTTCAAAAATGTCTGAGATATATCTCTGAAAAAGATATATTTTCGGCATGTGAGTATAAAGCTGTACTGCTATAAAAATGCAGAGAATTGTTATGTTGAATAACGCATAAATGAATATTCTGTTCACAATTTCACCAGTCATGTAATTGTGTTTGAGAAACTTCATGAAATTAAAATCAACATACAATCATTGATTGCTTGTTTTTTCTTAGTTTTTCGCTGGCTATACTTTTTCATACTTCGAACAGTTGTAGTATCAGTCTTGCATATGAAAATAAATTCCATTTTATTAACCTCAAAAATATATAGTAACCACGAATAATACAAATTACTTCAATAAACTTACATTTCTTACACGGCACAGATTTTTCATTTGTTTTATTATTTGCAGTATAATTATTTATGAGGGATGGGATGAAATATTCTTTCAATCCAGACATTTTTTATTAACTCAAGATTTGTACTAGCCTTAAAATGTAATAACATAAAACACCAAAAAATTAACAATATGCTTCACGCTTTTGGTGACATACGCACGTATAAAGTTACGCATTCAAAGAAGCCTCGCACAAATACGACGACCAATCAGAATCGACCCGTATAAAAATGGTATCATCGAGAAGCGTGAAGGAATCATTAGCACTTGACCTTGCTGCTGTAACTCACTTCCGTTGCATTTGTACGGATTTACACCCTAGTAGCGTTTAAAGAAGTTTTACTTCAAAAAGTTATAATAACTGCATCTTTCTAATGCGCTTCTATAATACATACATGAAGTTAGATTTTATGTGTGAAAGGGCTGATCGTTCAGCAAATACATAGCATTTTGACAGTTTTAGTACCATTTTATATGACAAAGGGAGTGTTGCCATGACCATGCAACAATGAATAAGATGATGTCCTACTTTTTTAATATATTGATTATCTTATTAAAATTGTAGCATCAGTAAGCGTTCTCAATAAAATTCAATTTCATTTTTCAAATAATGATCGTATATAGTTGCACTATGCAAAAGGTAAATTAACTGTTAATTTAAAGTTTGTGCACGTACGAATTTATATGCAAAAACATATAAAAATATATGTCTTACCTTAATCAGCACAAAATTAACATAGACGCATGCAAGCTCAACTCACCTGCAACAATAAAACAAAGAGTTATTACAAAACATAAATGGTATAGGCAAAGAACGAGTAATGGATTGGTACAAAGGAAAATGTATTATGATAAAGGATGCCGTATCTGCATGTAATACTTTTATTATTCCGAACGAATACTAATATTTTTTATGGCCGAAACTAAAAAAACACTTTGTACGTTGCAGACACAGGTGTTTCAGATAGTATTATTTTTATTCAAAAGCTGGGCAATGTATATGCATATGAAAGTGTGTATGAGTTTCGAATATATGTGTAGCGAATTGAAAACAATAAATAACGGCACAAATAGTAAACTTATATGAATACAATAAAACTATTTATATACAGGTTAAATAGATATGTATGTAATCCAATATTATAGCAGCTATAATAACTACTAAACTAAAACAATATTTAAAAAATATGGTAGTATGGTTAGCATGAATAAAATATATCCGATATAACTTCGTGAAACAATTGAAATTGAATTTAGATCTAATTTTTGTAATATCTAAGTATCTCCAAATAACTGATATCACTACGGCTTGATATCAAATTGTTCCAGATAGGTGTAACACCTGAAGGATTATGGTTGCAAGGTTAAACTTCATACCATTTGAGCTGCAAATAATCCCATAAATATATTATGAATTATTAAATCATTTTCAGCAAAAACAACGCTTCAGGATTACGAGTATATATTACGAGTATATATTACGAGTGTATATTACACATATAAAAGTAGGTCGGTTTGCTTTAGGATGCGGTGTAGATACTTTCATACATCATACCTAGATTATATTAAATTAAGTTTGTTTTTTTTAATTCCTTTTATTGGACTCTGATAACATTTAGCCACATATATAATATACAATATATAGGTAGCATATATATTATATTAATCACTTACATCTTAAATTAAGTTTGGTTGTAACTTGATTCAACATGCCTTATTTATTCTACATTAATAATTGTAATTTTTTTATTTTAAAATAATAAGAAAAACTAGTTGGTTTGGTATTTAGCCTTGAGGCAAGTTACATGAACTTCCCGATATGTGTAAATAATTGACTTAATCAAAAAAAAGTGTAAATAATATACTTCATCAATCCTACTTTAAAAAACGATAATAATTTTAGTAAAGTTTGACGAATTTTTAAAATTAAACTACTTGTCGTAATGCCGTAATATTACAGTAAGTTCTATAAGACCATGATGTATATCGCCAAAAAAAGTTCCATGAAAATCGGCTTAAATTTTTTTTTCAACAGTTCATTACAAGAAAACGGCTCGGTAGATTTTCACCTAAAATTAATCAGTACCATTCCCAACTAATATCTTTCGAACAGTTTTTGATTTTTTAAAATCGGTTCGGTAGGATGAGCTTAAATATGGACGAAAAGTTTAACACTTTTTTTTAAATTGCAAAGAAACGGCTTGGCAGATCGTCGCACAAAACTGACAAACGATAGTCCTCACCGAAATACATCAAATGGCTTTTAAATTTCTGAAATCGGTTCAGGCGCTTTTGAGAAAACGTCGATCAAAAGTCTAATTTTGACAAATGTCAAAAAAACTATACCAATTTTTGCAAACTTTGACGAATTTTTAAAGCTAAACGAGTTGTCATAGGGCCGTAATATTTTAGTATGACCTAGAAAACTACGGTATCTACCGTCAAAAAAAAAATCATAAAAATCGTCAAATTTTTTTTTTTAAACGTTATTACAAGAAAACGGCTCGGCCGATCTTTACCAAAAACTAATCAGCACGATTCCCAATCAATATCTATCGAATGGTTTTTGAATTTTCAGAATCGATTTAGAATTGCGGGCTAAAACGTGGGCGAAAAATTTTTCACTTTTCTGCAATTTACAACGAAACGGCCCGGCCGATCGCCGCACAAAACTCAGAGACGATAGTCCTCATCGAGATACATCAAATGGCTTTTAAATTTTTAAAATCGGTCCAGTCATTTTTGAGAAAACGTCGATTTACGGCAAAAAATCTGTTCACATACACACACACACACACACACACATACACACACACACATACTTTTTCCAAATTTGGTCACATTCGATTCAGAATGGCTTGAAACGTCGAGAAAACATAAAATTAGCGAATCGGATTTTTTGATGAAAACATAAACTTCTCCTTCGGGAAGTTAATTACAAGAAATGTTATTTTCTCATGTAAAATTTAATGTAATAGATAAATGTAATAAATAAATTAAATGTATAGATTTTAATGTACGATTAGTTTGTCGCAAATATATGAATGATAAAATTTATAGTATTTTTAAATCATTTGAAAATGTCTACAATTGTTTTCAATCATAGATAAATTTTTAATGATTTTATAGACCTCCGGTAGGGTAAGGTGTACTCATAGCAAAAAAATAAAATGGAATTATATTTGCATTACTTTACGTTTAAGAGGTTTTTTACGTTGCAAAATGAATCTATGTAAATGTGTATGTGGGCATATGTTTGGATACAATTTGAACTGATTTGAATGATTCAAAAAACATTTGATTGCTAAACGGCGCATCTGATTATAGTGATTCATAAAGCATATTTATTGTGTCGACCGTGCAAAAGAATGATTAGAATTAAGTAACTTCCAGTAGGGTAAGTTATTGTAATCGTCCAAAAATCGAAACTTAAAATTTTTGCAGATTTTCACGTTTTGAAGGATTCTGAACATTTTGGCATACCTTAGAAAAAATTGATTATTTTGTTTTCGTTCTTGGTGATAAACACAGATAAAGATCATAGCCCAAATATGAGCACTTATATTAGTTCTATGAAAGGCGACAATAAAATTTACATCTAAAATTTACATTATGTATTTAAGTATCCCATAGCACCAATTGTGGGGCAGTGCTCATAAGACTAATATAGAAAGAATACAGAAATTTCAGAACAAATTTTTGAAAATTGCCTTAGAAGCACCAAAATATATCCCGAACTAGCTAATTCATCTCGACAGGAACGCACCTACCATAAATAATGTAATAACAAAATTATCACATAAATATAGAAACAAGCTCATCAGTCATCCAAATTCACTAGCAAACTCCTTAATAACAGAGAACTACCCAAGAAGGTTGAAAAGAAAAGGGCCACTAGATTTAAGTCATCAACTCTCCTGATAAAAAATTAAAATAACTTAGTCTATATTTATGAGAAATTATTTTATAAGTAATAGTTAAGATAATATAATTATCAATAAAATATTTTGAATATTATAACGAATGGGAAAACAACTATTTAGTTGTTTTTACAACACGTTCCTTTAGTATACAATGCCCCTTTACGGCCGACAATTGTAATTTCCATAAATTTATTAAATGTCCTCAAATGGACAGTTGTAAATAATATAGAGATTAAAAAAAATTATTTAAGTATTCATAATAATTATTTCAAAATAACTAAAATAAAAGTTATTACATATTAAATTATCCTATTAATTTTATTTTGTGAATATTTAATTACTGTACAGAAAAATCCAATAACTGGCTTTAAAGCTCAACGTCTTGCATCATTCTTTATATTAGTTATTAACTTACTACAATTAATTTATAATTATGAATTATGAATTAGACCTACAATACTATAAATAATGCAATAGAACAACATTATTCTAATAGCACCCATCGAATAAATCTCCAAACTCCTTCCTACTCGAAACTCCTATCTCTGTCTTATAAGATACGACTTTTGCGGGGCACGTATGTAACACTTTTGAATTTATCTCTTTGTACCATTGTTCTGTTTATCGAATCCTTTTTCTTTTGTGCGGGATCTTCGTTTGGGTTTTTTCTACTCACAGCATCCGATTGGTCCCTTCGGGAGTAGTCGGAAGTGTAATCGAAACGGAAGTAGTTTCTTGTGTAACACGAAATCATCGCGGCATCGGTTGTTCGGGCTTTTCGACAATCGTTAGACAAAGAGTTTGAGAGGAGTTTTAAAGATTGGAAAGTTGTAGTTTTGGGTTGGTTTTGTAAATATATGATTAATATTATTTCTCAGTTCGAATCTCCGGCAAAAAATTGAAAAATATTAAGTAGTTAATTTGGAATTATAATATAACTAACAAACCCGACGAACTCCGTTTCGCCACAAGATGGTTTTGTGAGAAAGATGATTTTATTACACAAAAGTGATGAATTTATTTCGATTACAAAAATAAAGTGTTTTTTAGTTGAACTTCTCTAAGTAAATGGAAGTGAATCCGCAAATTATCCGTTTCATTGAAGTGCTCTTTGGTAAACCACATTTTTTGTTTTTTGGTCTGACGTTAACACAAACAAAGCGGATGGTTTTCCAACTCGTGAACAGGCAACGTATAACTGCCCATGTGAAAAACAATGGTTTTCTAAATAATCTATTTGAAATTTATCCCGCAAACACTAAGCGATTGGCCTTGCGACTCGTTATTGCGAACGCAAGGCAAACTGGAAATTGCAATCGTTTGAAGTCAAACGGAAGACCAGTCGGAATCATTGGTATGTCACCAAATCGCCAGCAATTTTTGATTGAATGGTGAAATTCAGTACGTGTACAACATTATTCTTTGCGGCAAGAATTGCTCGTTGACTTAACCAAGCATAATTTATGATAATTCTCACTAATGTCATTACTCGAAAAATTAATTACGGTGCATGAAGTTCCAGCAATTTGCATTAGGGCACGATGCCATGCACCATTAATTTTCTTAGCTATAAACCTTGCGGAGCCCGAGGCGCCCGAGGCCCAGTCGAAATCGGTTCGTGCGTTCTGGAGTTATTTCGTCAGGAAGGAAAATCCGACTTATTTTTATATATATAGAAGATTATGAATTGTAATGAAAAAATATGTATGAAAATAATCTAATGTATAAAAATTAGAAAATTAGAATTAGAATTAAAATGAATTGAAGTGAAGAGTTTAGAAGATGACATGAAAAGTATAGTAAAAGAAGTAAGAAGTGTTTAGAAGAAGAAATGTGAAGATAGTAAAAGAAGCAGAAAAGGAGAATGAAGATAAGTTAGGAGAAGTATAGAAAGAATGGGATTATATGAAGAAGAAGATAGTATGAAATTGAAGATTGTATAGGATATATGATTGTTTAAAATGATGTAGGTGGCTAAATGCTTGAGCAAGCGAGGCCAATAAAAATAAAATAATACAAAAACACACTTTTCACAAGCCTATAATATTTCAAGGTATTCGGTTTGACTGTAAATTGTCACCATGCAAAGTTTTATCAAAATCCCAAAAAAGTAAACTTGAGGTGAGTAGAATATTAGTATACTTATCGATTCTATAATACAAGACAACGATTCAAAAAAATTGAGATTAATACATTTTAATAATATAGAAGATATGAATAATGATTTCAAAATTGAATACGATCTGCTAATTTTGTTAAATTTTTCTCGATTTTTCAAGCAAGACAAAATACGAAAAAGAAAGAGAAAAAAAAAAGCAATACAAAAAGATGGATACTGTCTGGTTTATGAAAGCTCGTATTCTTAAAGTAGAGGTGGCGTAAAATTGATTAAGTTGCAAGAAACATGCGGTTTCTAGTTCCACGTAAAATGTGCAGCTGATAGTCACTATTGTAATGATGATTCTGACTAGATCTTAGTATTTTAATACATAGTCATTATAATATTTCAACTGGTTAGTAAATTGGTAATTAGCAGTTACCATTTTCGACTGATTCTAAATAAGACAAGTTCATAAACAACTTAATTTATAATAACACAAGTCACGATAGTGGCAAGACTAGACTAACTAATCATAAGAGTTCAATTCTTGTTTAGTCTGTTTAATAAATATGTTTTATTATATATTGTTATAATGTCATATTCATAATCTTTATAATTGTTTAAAAGATTATATTGTGTCTTTTATAAATAAAAGTCGTTATAAACCATTTTGGCGTTTATACCTATTGACTATTTAACCTTTGTTTAGATCTGTCACAACCGCCCTGAGGGTGTGGACGTATGTGGGACTAGCCCTCTGATTTGATTTTAAAACTAATTCAGCGTATTGTAGGATATTACTTCAGTATTTTTACGTGAAAAATGTTAAAATTACCAATTAATTTGCGTTTTTCACAGCTACCTGGTAAATTAACAATGATATTGCTGATCAATAAAAAGTAGCCCCCATATGAATTTTTTTTAAATTTTATTTTCATTCTGCAATCTATAAAAATAATTATATTTAGCAGAGAGTGCTGACAAGTTGTTTACAATTAATTGTTTACAAATTAGTAGTTACGCCCAGTGGTGTATCTACTATAGTTAATATAAAAAAAAACTAAAGACAAATATGGAGAAAGAAAATATATAAAAATAAACCATATTAGATCTCGAGGTATTTTCCTTTTGAGCCTGGTCGGCTGACCTTCCTGGTATAAGTTGCATGCTAGTTGGTTAGGATGGGCTTCAATTCTAATCTTATAATTACAGGCAAACATTAGATGACCCGACAGACGTTGTTCTGTACTCATGCCTACAATTTTTAATATAATATAATATATTAATTTTTACCGGTTACCTAGTTATTGTTTTATCTATGCATTTTGAGGTACAAATTTATTTATTTGTAGTTACAAATTATTAATTACTTTAGTTATCAAAAATAAAGATTCGAAGATAAAAAATATTAATATAAGACTAGTCATTTTAGTATTGCATAATTTGAATCGTTTTATTGCAATTGCAATAATAACGGACTGCAGCAAAAACAAATATTTACTGGAACGAGATGAATTGTACTGAGCTTTTAATTAATGAGTTACACCTAATTGAAATATAGTATGATAGAATGAAATTTGGTTTATTAACTATATATGCAATATTCAAAAAAAAAGATATAACTAATGATTATTTTATTCATAAACTATGCGCATGGAATATAAAAATATTTTTTTTGTGTATTTACATTAATAAATTGATAAACTAAATAAGCCTACAATTTTTTTTTGCTGTCACTCTATTTTCTATATCAATGGTATAAAGGCTGCTCCATTAGAATATCTTTTAGGTTGACCTTTCGAACTGTACCATCCAATTGCTATGACTAGCAGCCAAACCATTAAAATTGGAAATAAACGTTCTATGTTTTTGTGAATCAGAATCCAACTAGTTTGATACTACCGAACATCTGGTCATCAAATTTAAATAGCTTCGTTATTTGCAGAATAACTACGCGTCTTTTACGATTTTTGTTGGAGATTGGAAACATTTTGAAAATTCTGGTGGAGTTTAAATAAAAAATACCAATAAATAACAAAAATACATTTTAATTTATATTAATAATTAAAGATCAATATTGAATGTAAGATAAAAATCAAAAAATTGTCTAGTTGGTACCATTAGAAATATGAAACTAGATATGCTAGGTGCCGCAAACAAAAGATAAGTTATAAAACCGTATATTTTCTAGATATGGATTAGTTGTAAAATAATTAATATTTGTAAAATTATTTCTGCTTGATACATAGGAATAATTACAGCAATTTAATATATTACTTTAAAATAAAACGGTTTCAACAATACCCAAGTTCCTCGATATAGGGAAGGTTTTGCAACTGAACGGAAGGCTAAATGCTACTCACGCTTAGTTTTATGTGCTATTTACAATTATTGTGATTTATTATTCATTGGTTGTCCATATAGTATTTCATCAAATTAAATTTATACGTTGTGAATTTTGTTAAATATTCAGTACATGATGTTAACTTTCATTTATCGTTACGTTATCAAGTTGATCTCATTTCACGTCATGTAATTCAGGCAATAAATACGTTCGCATTTTCATTTGGTGCTCTATATATTGATGATTCTGAGTATTTCCACAAAACGTCGATTTTTTTTTTCAATCTTGTTGACATCGTTCGACGATTTTATACAATTGATTTGATACGCAAGCACTTTCCGAATGAATCTGTATCAATTGGAACTCGATTCAATTCTATATCATGCATCTGTCCATTTTCTATCTACGTACTTTTTATTTTAACTTTAACGTGCTTGTCAGTGTGTCGTAAAAATCCTTCAGATTTATTGGCCGACACGAACTCTATCAGACAAAATGTTCTATTAATCTGTGCGGATACATGCGAAAAATAGAATTTCTGCATTGTGAAAAATAACGGGAAACGTTTAAATCTCTTTTGATTCGTCGCGTACTAGTTTCGATGGTCATTTATCAAACGATATTTGGCATTCGATAGCTTCATGCTGATACATTTCATACACATAAAGCTGACGAGGAAAAATATTACAGTTTTTGTTGAGGAAAGGTTGTGAAGTTGAAGGATACTTTCATTGAGTCGGACGGAAAACTTTTGAAGAACCTACCAATCTGTTTTAACGTTTGAAGAAATGTTACCGTGCATGTGCAAAGATTTAAAATTTGACTTGACAATTGTTTAATTTTCTGATAGGGAGGGGCTTTCTAGTCCACCACCAATATCTAAAAAACAATTGAAGTTCTGATTATTTTTACAATACTATTTGAAAGTAAAGGGCAAATAGTGTATAACCAGCATATGCCTCAAATCACTTAACTGGTACTAAATCTCTTAACATGTGCAGATATTTGCTTGAAATTTTTTACTAATACAAAGATTTGGGTCGAAAGAAGTGATTTTCTTCTCGTCTCACAGGCAGTTTTAGGACTTTCCAAGTAAATAAATATTTCAAAATAATGCTATTTTGTTTACTACATTCTGTATACGATGATGTTTGACCGTAAACGAGCTCTTTCAATGGTATACAACCAGATAAAAATATTTAGTATTATATTGTATCATTTACACAATTATTATTTTAAAATTGTGTAAAAGTGATAGTATGCTAATCAAACTACCTTATGTACAATTAATTCTCGAAAGGGAAATAATGAAAGAATGTGAGGTTATATTATTTTGTGAAAAATATTATACACAAAGATTTGCTCTTATTTTATATATAAAGTTCACTGCATTATTTTTATGTAAAAATAAACATATTCAAAAAAATTCTATATTTTCTCTTCAAAAATAATTACAAAATGGATTTTATTCCCAAGTTTTTTTGTCAATTTGAGATTTGTATACATATTGAAATGCATAAAATAATAAAACGAGTGAAAATGTTTGAACTATTTGTAAACTATTTCCAAAGTCTTAATAAATCCTTAGATATGTTAACAACACACTAGAGAACACATTTGTGTCAAGTATTATGTTTCAAAGTTGTGGTAGTTATGGAGTTAAGTGGATATAACTCCTCTCTGAAGCAGAGTCAAATCCTAACCGATCCGGCTTCGGATATGATAAGCCCATCTCTAATTGTGTATATATATATATATATATATATATATGTGTGTATAAATATATATATATATATATATATATATATATATATATATATAATCAAATAGTTTATATCCAGGCACCGTAATTTGCAATTTATACAATTTAATTAAACAAATGCAACAGTATTTACCATATAATTGACTGTAAATATTTAGTAAATATTCATGCATGATATTTATTCATATTAATATAACTGTATACAAATATTTGTATATTTAATTAGAGCCAACTGGTTTGTTACAATTAACAAAATATGAGAAGTACACTTTTATAACATTTGAATCATATGATGAACAAAACAATTGAAATGTCATAAAATATTTTTATTAAGACTTTGTCAATAACGATAATACAATCAACCGTTTCGCAAATTTTTACAATATTATTATATTTTGATAACGATTAAATATCTTAAAAAGTACTTTTCCAAAGTATAATTTAATTCCATAATTCACAATTACAAATTTATCGTATTTTCTGTTAAAGATCTCTTTAATCATTTCCGTGGTCAGAATCTAGATAAAATTTAAATGAGAACAGCTAATTGCCTAATTTATCAATTACAAATGACAGCGAGTAATGAAGAATAATTTGAATGTCGTTCAATTTGACAGCGTTTTCGTGATTATGAAATATCAATTATATACATTTAATGCATAATTGCAATATCATACTAACGGATTTAATAGAAAATTATTGTTATAATTTATTACGGGTAAATTTACATATAATGATGGAAGATTGGTCAATGGTATAGTAATAATTTACTAATGATGATAACGCTAGATCTCATGTAGTTAGAACTATGTTGTTTTTTTCATTGAAATTATATTTTTGCTGTTCTTTTGTGATGTTGAAATATTTCTGATGCTAAAATATTTGAAACAAAAACAAATTTTGAAATTGGAAATTTGACATCAAAACTGCCTTTTATTACACTTGGCCGTAGCTGTGATCGAACTAGCACACCCGGGACTTTGTGCTAGCCGTATAAATTAGTTGGAAGCCTTGTATAAATTGATTAAGATATAAATAATATTACCTATGGAAACCCATTGAGAGTTTAATTACGTAGTACTAAAAATGATAATCTTTACATCAGAAGGCTATACAATTCTGATTCAGCAAATTGTACTCTACCTACATACTCACTGAAATTTGCCTACACGCAAGCAAAAGAAATAAAAGAAAAGACATGAATATTCATAAGCAGACATGCGTATTCATATCCTTGTTGTTTTGTTGGCAATTGTAATAATGTAGTACCTAACCTTTTTTATTCTAATGACCCGCATACACGAGTCTGCTCGGTGTATATATTCACAAAAAATTTAAAATGTCATCGAAAAAAGTCAGTTGTAATAAAAAGAATTTGATAATATAAAGCAACTAGGTTATTGTTTCATAAACCATCTGGCTTCGACATGCTTACATTATATTTAATTACATGTAAAAGATAATTGTATTACCAATTAATTGAATTACCAATGAATATTGTTCTATAATTAATATAAAGCAGAAAAAAATAATAAAGCCAAGCAAAACTTGCAGTGTATTAATTAGAGCCCAATATAAACATTGTTTTTATATAGCACAAAATTAATTATTTGGATTTGAATGGTTAAACATTACTCTTATAATTAACTTCCCATTTGGTAAGTTATAGTAATCGCAAAAAAATTGAAAATGAAAGTGTTTATATATCTTTACATTTCAGAGGTTTCTGAACATTTTGGTATACCTTAGAAAAAAATGGATGTATGCGTATGTGTATGAGTGTGTGTATGTATGTGTGTATGTGCGGATACAAATTTTCGTTGATGATTTAGGGAACACGGATCAGCCGATTTCAATTAGTCAAAAAACATTTGATTGCTAAGCCCCACTAGCTTAATAAATAAATTATTAGTACTTTAGGCATCAATGAAGTTCTGGAAAATTATATTGTCTGAACGATTATGCGTCATTAGAACAGATCAAATTAGTTTCGAATATGTTGAAGAATTTACTAATTTCAGCATTTTATACCTAAACAATGCTTCTCGAGAGATTTCCAAAATTACACGTAACTAAGCATTTTGAATTAGATTAAAATTAATAAAATATATAACAGGACTGTCGAGCCGGCGGCATTGTTCAAAATATAATCTTCCAAAATGTATTTTTTCATCATATTTTTAAAATTATTTACTAGTCTTCTGCAATCATCGATGTGTAATAACAAGTAAATCTAATCCACTCCAAATGAAATTTCATGTATTAACAAATAAATCCAAGATCAAACTCCATAGCAAAATATATCCACATCGAATTGCCATCGAAAAAAGTCAGTTGTAATAAACACAATTTAATAACATAATACACCTAGATTATTGTTCTATAAACCATCTGGCGCTGACATGCCTTCATTGTATTTAATTACTTTTCAAAAATAATTGTATTATCAATAAAAATATTCATTACAAAAATATCTATCATTTTTATGAAGCAAAAATTTTAATAAAGCTCAACGAAATTGGGGTGCGTATATAAATACTGTTGTGTCGTACTGTTTTAAAAAATTGTTTTCATATAACACAAAATTAATTATTTTGCTTTGAAGGGCCTTGTCATGATTTTTATACAAAATTACAAGTATACCCCCATGTGCGTAATTCGTTACATGCCGTGCGACGTTTTAAATAAATTGAATTGCAGGAGGATTAGAATTAATTTGTCTGACGCAAAAACAACGCCGTGAACATGAAATATATGTACGAACTACATATTTATTGGAAACTAGACTACAGAACCATAAATACCGATCAATCAATCTATAGTGTTCATTTAGTTTGTCTCGAACATCGTAAACACGTGAATTGAAATTAATTATTATAAAACAGTTCATGCCTCGGCTAGATAATTAATATTGTTTTAATCGAGTAGGTATAGATTCATTGAAAGCT
>NW_020537646.1:28414931-28475573 GCF_003426905.1 Ctenocephalides felis
TTTGAAAAAGGTTTTTTTCGTGACAGTGACAATAATTTAGAAAAATATAGTGTACGTTAGACCTATAACTATTCATATCATACCAATCAAACAACACACAATCAATTTATCTTGCAGAGAGTTTAGTGAAAGTAAAATATAAATCTTGGGGTTCCGCAAGGTTTTATCCTTGGTCCTTTATATTATATTTTATAGAACATACTTTATAAATGCTTACTATAATAATTATAAAATTACATATATTAGTTTAGCATATCAAGTACCTATTATTTGTTCACTACTTTACTGTTTTAATTGTCTACCTTACTGACTGTTAACACAATTTTATAGAATTAGATATACATAACTAAACATATATTCAAAACCTAATATGTGATTTAGTAGAGCTCTGGAATGAATAACATAACTCGTTGCATTTTAATTCAAATAATATTATTTTGTTTATTCTGAAGAGTATCAAAAGTAGATCATTTAATTATTTTCATGTTTGAAGTTCAGTTCTACAGCACGCAAGCATGTACGTAAAACTGAAAATCTATTTTCAAATATTGTCTAAAGTGTACAAATTATACAATTTATTGATTTGTTCCATTTTATTGACACAGTAATGACAATTCATAATATACAATACAAATGTGTATATTTTATATTTAACGAGTGGTGCTTTCAAACTGAAACATTTATATTTGATTATTCAATTAATGATTTGTCTATATTATGCAGTGTATCATATTATATTGTTACGCAGTGTAATTAGTAAAACAAATATTATAATTTCCAAAAAATTAATAGGATAGCAATAGATAAATTTACTATAAGGTACCTATATTTATTAAAGAAGATGTTCCGCCATATGTGTTATGTCAGGGCCGCCTTCCATGCAGTCCTGACCTAACACAATAAGTAATCAGAATACTTTTTGTTTTGAATTTTACAAATCTCATAGAACGATGAACAATTCAATGATTATGCTGGTTTAAAATTGTACTAATTACAGTTTTTGCTGAAAAAAACAGAAGTTTTGTAAATGTGAGATGATGATGCTGATTAAAAGGACCATACATTACAAAAAAAAATACTTAATTCCAAAGAAAAATGCTGTTGATTATCTAACTAAAATCTGCAAATACTTATGTTTGCGCCAGAAGGGCAGAATCGGATATCACTAAATCTCTGACAATTCCGAAATTAGAAGATGTGCGTATAAACGCTAATCATGAGCGTTTGTGAGGGCTCGCTTGTTTGTGCATGTACGTTGTTCATTTGTTTTTTTCGTATGAGTTTGTTGACTTTTGCAAGTGTTAGATGTTATTTGTGTAAATAAATATTTTATTAATCGCAGTCAGTGTTCCTTATTAGTGCTTTTGTAGTCAATTCCTTCGTCAGTATCCATTTTCTACAGCAATCTGAGAATTCCGGACTTTTAACCACCATCCGACTGGGCCGCCTTCAAAGCAGATAACATCTAGTATATCCTTAATATGCTTAATTGTACAAAATCCTCGGAATAGCTATTGAATCAAATACAATTAGGTATTCCGAAAGGGTCTAACCAACCTCATCCTTAACACTTAGTTTAGAACCTTATATTGTCCTATGACGTTACACAACCTTTGCTAACAGATTTAATAATATAAAAGACAATTATTAAACCAATATGGTCCTACGGCCTAGACCTATGGGGTTCGGCCAGTAAATCGAACATAACTATTCTACAAAGGTTCCAAAATAAAATTTTGAAAGAAATCGTGAACGCTCCAAAATACGTTCCCAATTGGTTGATACATCAAGATCTCAGAATTCGAAC
Source organism: Ctenocephalides felis (assembly GCF_003426905.1). Taxonomy (NCBI): domain Eukaryota; kingdom Metazoa; phylum Arthropoda; class Insecta; order Siphonaptera; family Pulicidae; genus Ctenocephalides; species Ctenocephalides felis. The sequence goes on from NW_020537646.1 coordinate 28,416,739, forward strand.
TATAGAAAAAGAAATTAGTCTTTACTGCACCAGATACAAAGCTCGTCTAAGTCGTCATCCAAACGTATTAGCGTTAGATCTGCTCAAGCCTTTACCACCAAAGCGTCTCAAAAAAGAATCTGCAATGATTTACTACAAAATATAACATAACATCCATGAAGGCGCTATCGCAGGATAGCGATCCTTCTCACGCAGTCAAATAATATATAACTAACAAATGTAGCTGAATGTACTTTGTATAGCTTGCTATGAAAAATAATCAAAAAAAAAAGTTTTTTTTATAGATTTGTCAATTTATGTACTACTGATAGAACAGTGATAGAATACCAACAAGTAAATTAATCATTAATAGGAATGCCAATATAAAAATATTCCACATCGCCACATTGTAAACCAATGATTCCTGTTACTAAACAGGGGTAGCTGTGTACGAGTCCATTGCCATGCATAGCATATATTTTCGCTAAAATGTAACACAACAAACTTGCTCATATTGTATCACGTCCGTGCAGCGCCACCGGCCGTTGTAGTACATCGTACCTGCATTCAGCATGTACATACGAGTATGAAGTGTCCACGTGTGCATGCATGTTGGCGAATAAGTGTTTTACAATTTATATTTGCCGTAGCTGCTCTCTCAACGGTGCGGTATTCGAATCACGCGCGCTTTTAAACGACGTTTAATTCGCCGCCTCGTGTAAACCTACTACCTACATACTAGATTGCTCTGATCAGGACCGGATGGCAAAATCGACCTACCTACCCCAATGTATAAATTTCTCTTACCTGTATATTTCGATTCTAAAGAAAAACTACTTCATACACTCTTGCCTTTGTTAAAATGTTACGATAAGCGTGATCCGGCAAAGTGACCGAAGCAAATAGAGTGTAATATCAAAAAACAGTTTTGTATTAATTATTAATATTGGAGGTTAATGGAAAAAAAAATTTTCAACTTCTCATATTTTTCACATACCTTTACGTTTCAGAGGTTTCTGTATGTGTTTATGTGTCGGTGTATGTGTACGTATGTTTGGATACAATTTTTGTTTACGATATCGGGAGTATGGGTCAACCGATTTGAATAGTTTTAAAAACATTTAATTCGTATTGACGGGGAGGCGAACTGATTTGTATTTGGCCCAGCTTTTTGGGAGATATAGAGCAGCAACTGCAAAGTAATCAGTTTTTGAGAGAAAGGTTTATCCGATTAGAATGATTCTATGAAGAAAATTCTATTCGTATGGATTGAGTCAATAATTGTTTACATTTTTGCGAAGATCGGCCCAGCGCTTTCGGATATATAAAGCAAAAAGTGCAAAGAATGCGATTAGCATGAGACGACATATTGCTTGTGTTGACCATATCAAAAATGATTATTTTTTATTATGTTTTCCTTTTTGTAGACAATGATAGATTGATAAATAAAAGTTGTCGTTACAATAAAGTAGCTCTATTATATTAAAACTATAAAATACGACGATGAATTTTACTACACATTACAAAATAAAATTACTTAATTCCAAGGAAAAATGCTCTTGATTATCTAACTAATATCCGCAATTACTTATGTTTGCGCCAGAACGACAAAAGATGGCACGAGCGAACTACCTTTATCAGAATCGGATAACACTAAATCTCTAGCAATTCCGTAATTAGAAGATTTGCATATAAACGCTAATCATGAGCGTTCATGAGGGATAGCTTATTTGTACGCTCGCTTGTTCATTTGTTTTTTCGTATCAGTTTGTTGAATTTTCTAAACGTTAGATATCGTCCGCGATATCTGGAGCAAGGATCAACCGATTTGAGTAATATAAAAAAAGTTTGATTCATATTGACAGGGAAGCGTGCTGCTTAGTATTTGGCCCAGCCGTTTCAGAGATTCAGAGCAAAAACTGAAAAACAATCACTGTTTGAATGAAAGGTTAATCCGATTACAATGATTCAATGAAGAAAATTATATTCGTCAGATTCGTCGGATTGAGTCAATAATTGTTTACATTTTTGCGAAGATTGGCCCAGCGGTTTCGGATATATAAAGCAAATAGTGCAAAGAATGCGATTAGAATGAGGCAACATGTTGCTTATATTGACCATATCAAAATGATTATTATTATGTTTTCCTTTTTGTAGACAATGAGAGGTTGATATATAAAAGTTGTCGTTCCAATATAAGTAGCTCTATTATATTAAAAATATAAAATACGACGATGAGTTTTACAGTATTCATAATAATTATTTTAAAAATTATAAAACATAAATATTTATCAGACTACTACAACGTATTGCCGCAAATTTTACCAGACGATTCGAATGTTAATTTCGCATTTGAAAATGTACAACTCTTGCTATACTTTTTTAAAGACAAATTAGAACTGCTAATGAATAATAATCGAAATTAGTTTTCTGTAGTAACCCTATTAAGAGAAGCAAAAATCGATGAAACTTTAACTAGATAATTTTCATGTACTCGATAATGATGATCAAAAAAATAATGAAACATTATAAATAATAAAAATTCAAATAAAAAAATGTATTAATAGAATCTTTTGATGAATTCAAATATGTGATAAAATAGTAAATATTTTATAATAAATTTATAAAAAATCAAATAAAATACGTTTTTAACTGTTATAAAAAGCTATAAAAACTAGTAATAAAAATGATTTAATTTACTTGTGCCGTCTACAGCTCACTCCTGTCTCCTTTCAACAAAATTTGTCAATTTTTTAATCTAAAATAAAATGTTTTTGTACAGAAGGTTGGGTATTAAAGGTTATAGGTTCTGCATGTTGCTAATTAGAAAGGTCTCCAAGATGGGAGTAGACCGAATTTGCAGACAAAACATTTGCAATATAGACTAGCAAATGCGTCTTCAAGACAATACATAATATATTGTTATACATAAAATATTGTAATTGAATCAAATGGCTTTGACGTTCTATTTAATATATATCAATAAAATATGGTAAATAAATGAATATTAATTATGTGTTGCTAAATATAGAAGAAAAGTGATCAATTCAGGCCGTTAACCTTATGGTCATTCATCGTATTTATGATGTTTGACATATTAAACATGAACTTCGAAAAACTTCCATGACAACATAACCTGCAACTTAACAAGACGACGTGGAAAACGACGAAAAATCTTTATGTATTAAATTTAATTGAGTTGGAGATTATCCCAGCTCAGAACAATACCAACTTTATGCTTCACCGTAAATTTAACATTTTTTTGCTAAATGATAGAGCTGAATAAATGTTGGAAATTATTTACATTTATTTAACATTATCTAGTAACAAATTTTAAATAATTATGTTGGTTCAAATTCAATCTAGTGGTGTATGGCGTCGTGCCTTAAGGTAACTTGCTGGAACTTCCCGCACCGTTTTAAAATATTCGACGAAATTCCAATGATGTCAAATTATGATACATATTGTAACATTTATTATTTGTATTTGATAGACAAAATATAAGAGCTTATAAACTGGACAACGCCGTTTATATATGTTTACCTAAAAAAAAAGAAAATTTGATCAAGCGGTGTTAGAATGAAGAAACTTATCTCATACTTTTAATAATCCTATAAACTGAATTGCAAAGTTAAAATTATTTACGAAATATAAAATTCGAAATTCGAAAATCGGGATCAATTTCGATGAAAGAAAATAGAGAAATAAAAAGTTTTTTCGAAATGTTAGAAGAAAAAATTTCTTTGTCTTCCTAAACTATCAAAATGAAGCAAAATGTTTGCTCTGCTCAATTATTTTCCTGCATAAAATTTGCTGTTTTCATTCAAATCTAATAACTAATATTTTATGCATTGTTCTAAAATAACATTATGTATAATATATTTATCAAGATGTTCGATTGTTCAATTTCATTATTATCAGTATAACGCAGTAATAACAATTGCATGTTACTATTCGCATGTATTTTTTAGCAATTCGAAAATGTTATTTAAGCACGAAAGTTTGTAGCTCAAAAAGTAGTTAGGATTGTTTCAAACTAGTATAAACATATCAAGAAAACAATTTAAAAAAAGATATATTAATAGATGTACCTCTACTAATAATATTCAAAGTAATATAATATATTTATTATACTAATATTTGAATATTTTGATAATATTTAAAAATCATTAGTTTGCTTAATTTTAATATTATCAGTATTACGTCGTAATAATAATAATTGCATTTTACTATTTACGTATTTTCACCAATTAGAACATGTTATTTAGGAGCGAAATCTTTCAGCTTAAATAATTGCTTAAGATTGTTTCGTACTAGTAGAAATATAAATAACCAAAACAATTAAAACAAAGATAAATATTTTTCCTAATGAAAATTAATTTTAACTTCTCCATCCGGCCCTTGTTCTGCCTATATGGCTTGTAACTCTTCGCATGCACGGGTACCATGAAGTAATTCGTAAAATAGCTTTTCGAACCATCGCCGCCGCGAATCTTGAACGACCATTTGGTCTAATACGGACAATGAGTTTAACTTGCAATTATATAAAAGACACTTTAGAATATATATGCAATTGTCCGCTTCATGCATTTTATAAAACGTATTCAATGCCATATAAAATGGTAAAAGATAGGCGTTTTAAAAAGACAGTAATGGACAAAAGAGATGCTTCAACAAGAACTGAATGAAAATACATTCGTTTTTCATTTTTTGGATATAATTTTAATAATATATTTAAAATTTGAATCATTTGTGAATACTAATAATATGCTAACAAAACCGAAGGGCAATATATTCAATACACATAACCTAATATTCATATAATTTTCTGACATTAGGTATTCTATAATTTTAATATTTATGAAGGCGTTAAATTATATATAAAAATTTAAATTGTTATTTTCTATAAATGCATATTTTGTCAAATTATATTTAAAGCAAAATTGATTATATATTTTTAAGCGAAACATTAAATTAACATTGCAAAATAGTTACTGTTACAATTACTAACAATTCTGAGCATTAAGTTCATAAAAAGTGATTGATAACATTTCAGACTTTAGGTGTTGTTAATAGCAATTTTGATATGTTGGCATTAAATCATAAACAAAAATTAATTGTTAATTCATAAAAAATATATACATGTAAAGCATACTTGAAGATATTTTTGAAGTGAGATATCGGAAAAACGGTTTACAAAACTCCAAAATCTAAATTTATTCGAACTTACATTTTATTCATTCCCGTCATATTACTTCATCTGAATTTTCTATTCATCTATTTTCTTAAATATAATATACAAGTACAATATACAAGTGTTCATCATATTTGTCTCTTGATATTAAATTGCAAGTTATTGTATCTTTCAATATAAATCCATTCTTTATTCTGTGGAAAATTCCTCCATAAATGTTCTAGAAATCTAATAAGTTCATGTTTATTTAATCAATTCTTTAAAATGCAACAAGCTTTAGTATTGCAATCGGTTTCTGTTCTTGACAGAATAAAAAGAAACATTGGCTGGTCATTGCAGTTTGACCTGCATTTCTACTCTAATAATTTTTCTGGTTTATGTTTTCTTTTTTGGGATTGGTTTTACTGCTTCTCTTTCAAGATTCATCAGTTTTCTGCCATTTTATTTCTTGTTTATTAATAAGTGAATAAGGCATCAAATCTACTTTTTCGTTACACTTTTAATTACAATCTACAGTATAGAGACATTCTATAATTGTTTTGATAATTATGTGATTTCTTATGAATGGTAGTTGTTCAATCCAGTGACTAATTAACTACAAGTACTCAAGTACGCCAAGTATTTGTTGCTAGCTTTTTCCACGAGAGACGATTTTCATTTGAACTTATATTAGAAAACTATAACTTCAATCGAAAATTTGACATCTAAGCTGCCTGGTGTCAGATGTAGCCGTGACAGGGATCGAACAAGGAAACCTTGGACTTTTTCCTGCTAGTCCACGTCTGAACTGATTAAGCCACCGATGAGTCTCAAATATACTTATTCTTTAAAAGTTGCTAATTCATGACCATGTTTATTGAGTTCGTTCATCAATAATTCAATATCTATTTTGTAACTACTGTTGATAAGTTAAAGTTACTAATCATTACAAATATTACGACCTTATATTATGAAGTTTTGTTTATCAAAAATATTTGCTAGTTATAAATATGTTAGCATTCATTGGTTTTAAATATAAATTTGTTTTATATCATTTAAAACTTAGGTTCATGAAGTATTTATAGCATGATGTATGAAATTAACTTTTGTTAGAAAGAAATCATTATATCACGAGGCCTTAACTCGATATTAGCAACTTTCACCGACGATATTGCCAAGATCCAAATAGAGCTGAATCCATAAAGTATCTTGGAATTCATCTAGATAGGCGATTGACTTGAATAACACATATAAAATACAAAATTCAACAAATTAGATTGAAATCTCAAGAGATCAACTGGCTTATTGGGAGAAAGTCAAAATTGTCTATGGAAAACTAAATACTTATTTATAAGACAATACTCAAACCGATCTGGACATACGGAGCCGAAATATGGGGCAACGCTTCGAAATCTAACATTGGTATGTCTCAATTTATATAATTCGTAACGATTTCTAAGTTCCATTTGTTCAAGGTGTTATTGTTAACAGAAAAAAACACTCACGTGTTAAAATTAGAGTTTTACTCAAACGATTTATTTACATCTTTGCTCAATGCACCGCTAGAGAGATTATTCGAATACTATAAAACTATTTCACAATTTTTCATCTTGTATAGTTGTGTGTATTTATATAAATGTATATGTGTATGTAAATTATGTGAATAATGTAATGTATGTTTATTTGCATAATTTTGCTCAATAGCTTGTAAAATTTAATTTTTTATTGCTGTTAATAAATTTATATAAAAAAAACATCACGAGGCACTTTTTTTAAACTAATAATCAACTTATCCTCAATAAGTTTTAAACTACTCAACCAAGAATCTGCTCCATGTAGGGGATGTTTACAACCACTTGCAATATTGTTGCTGCAGCCGAAACACGCGCGAAATTTGAATTGTGCGCTCGTGAAATATAGTGGGCACTAATATATGTGCGACCAAAAACTAAAACCCATGTAATGACACGGTACACCATCAAGGTTCGTGCAAGTAAATGCCTTTGGGTGTATTCGTGTGATAGAATAAGGTCGGAATAAGGTAAATTGCACACGAGGAGAAAATTGCCAAACGTGAGAATGGCCAGACCTACGAACATTCGCATTGAACCATTTACATTATGGGAGGAAGGAAACCGAAACTAAAGTAACTCGATTCTACAGTACAGATACAGTACAGAGATATTATTAAATTTTTTTTTATTATTCGCGATTGATCACAAATTTGTTAATTGTATTTCAAATACAGGATTATTAGTGACGTCTCTCTGATACATAGATAAAGTTTTTTTATGCATATATTTATTTCAAATCAAAATATAAATTATTTTTTAGGACAATATGCTGGTCTTTACTCCTTTAGAAAGTTTATATCCAATGAGATATTTCCTTTTTTGGTGACATTTTTTTAAGAACGTATGGCCATAATTTTATAATCTTCGAGTAGGCCATTCCTAGATATTGAAGTTACGCTCAGAATTTAGACTTTGTAACAATTTATATTTAATAAATATAATAATTAGACATAATGCAACCCTACCCCATTACAACTTTTAAATAAAAATTGCATCAAATATGACGCTGACTTATAGATTGTTTGGGAACTATTCTCAAATCATACCAAATAGAAAAAAATAGTATTTGAAGCTATTTGCCTGCAAATTATATATATATATATATATATATATATATATATATATATATATATATAATCAAAATTATTAAACTCACTATATTTCTGCGTAAAATTATGTAAAGAATTGTTTACTAATTTTCTGTAACTTGAAGTATTGCCGTAATAAAAAAATGGATTAATTTAATATTATGTTTATTTTGTACAAATTAAGAATTAATTCTCCACAGAAAACCACGAATAATTTTATTTGAAGTATGTTAGTACAGCATATAAACTATGAGACTTTATATATAAATTAAATCAGAAATGATAGTAAATTTATATCAGTATAGAAAAAGTTAATATTTTTTTTAAACAAAGATTCAAAAAATGTAGTAAATTTATTCAAATTTATTTATGTACAATATTCTAATATTTTTTGATAAACTAAATATTTATTTGAAAACCAATAAATATCTGGCTTGACATTACCCGAAAATAAAATATTCTATGAAAACACAGTTTATTATTTTTGAAGAAACTTTTTCACCAATATTTTATAATTTAAAAAATAAAAACTAGCTAATTTTGTCTTAGGTCAAGTTGCATGAAATTGCCGATTTGAACAAATAAACGACTTTGTCATCAAGAATCAAAACTAGATATTTAAATAAAATGCTTAAGATTGTCAATTGATATCTTCAAAACATATTTATGTCTTTGATTGTATAAAGGAAACCAATTAGTTTAACACATTTCACTTGATCCATCTGGGGTTTTACAATCAGTAGTTACCTACGAAACACTGCATAATTCGGATTCTGATTAGAATCGCTGAGTAAATAGTAATACTTTTCATTTACTGCATAACATATTTCAAAAACAGACTATCATAAAAGATTTACTTTAATATATATATATATATATATATATATATATATATATATATATAGCCTTGTAAATAGAGGAACAAGTTCTTAATGATAATATGAAAATTAAAATCTGTGGTTTAAATACTGTTCACGTTAACTATGATGAACAAAAATTTTATAAATAAATAAAAAATATCATAAAATTTCAAATTAAAATTGAATTTAACTGAATTTATCACCTTCAACTTAATGAATCAAACAAATGTATAGCTAAATTAACAGAATTATGGAATTATGCATGGCTTTTTTCAAACCAACTCCGTGGTATTAAATTTCTTCTGCGGAACAATTCATTATAAAAACGACAACGAATGCAAATTTCAGCGTGACTAAAAAACGACATTGAATTCATAATGAAAAAGAAAAGAAAAATCGAAACTAAACATTCAATATAATTTCCATAATCCGTATCGCAATACTTCGTCCATTGTTATATCACAAAGCAGGAAAAATAACCTGTGTGTAAATTCATAGAATTCTACAGAATTACTTCACTCTTGTTACATTTCTATTCATGTAAACATCATTTATACATCGAGAGCCAGGGCACGGACACCGAGCTCAAGCTGGAAGAGCTGAATTTTATATTCTGCCACTATTGTCGACTGTATAAAATGTTAGAGCAATAGGAGTCCTAGCTTTTTCTCTAATTGACACTTTTATTATTTTCCCAGGGGAATCGACAGACATCTGCCCGTTTTGTTCGCATATCCAACGCGCTCTAGGAATACGTTTGATTTATACATCAGGTTTAATAATTGAAGTACTGCTGATCTTTCAGCATACAATAATGAATACTTGTTTTACAATTATTTTTAGAAGCTAAAAATTATTGTGTAATAATATACAAAATTAGTGATAGCGAAAATCACTAAAGCATTGTCATTTATAATGTGAACGACATTTAAACTTAAAGCATTCGCTTCTGAAAATGTATATGAATAATATATTTGAATTTTGTGATATATAATTTAGTGTTGATAATATTCTTTTTCACGATCATTAACGATCATATTGCTTGTCTCTAGTTAAGCTTTTTGAATATTAAGGCAAAACCCCAAAGTATGGACAAAAAACTTGATATTTTAACAAAACTTCAAGACTTCAAAGTGACAACGATTTAATTAGGGACAAGCTTTATAATATCACGTATGTACAAAAGGTTTGCGAACACTATTAAATCACTCATCGATAATAAATATATTTCTCTTTTACCAATGTAGTATATAGTTTTGGCATAAGTTCAACATCAAATGACGATAATTGAAATAGTTACCGAGTTTGATGAATGCCATCGTGTACAGTTTGATGTAATTGATATTAGTTTCAGGTTGATACAAGTAGTTTGGCTTTGATATTACGAATAATTGCAGGATGCATTTGAAACCAACAAATCAATGTTTCAATTATTGAGTTTGCTCAGGCAGTGCCTTTTATACTATGTAATCTGACCAGAATTTAATAAATAATGCTTTTTGTATGTATAAAGTAACCAATGACGTACTATAGCAAGAATAGTAACACATAGGTACTCTTAAATTTTAAATTATTGATTTATATATAAATTGATTTTGGTCTGCTTAAATTAATTGATATCTAATATTAAAGAAATTGTAGAAGTAGCATTGTAAACCACAAGGAAGAAAACATTTTTTTTTGCATACTTTTATTGTCAATCAAAATAAAATACATTTTTTAAGACAATATGATGTTGGTGTTAATGCATTAAGAGATTATCTCCTATGAGATATCTCACTTTTTTTTTATTTTTGACGTTTTATTTGAGATCGTATGGCCATTTTTTTTTCAATCTACGTGTGGGATATTCCTCGCTCAATTCTTTTAAATATTTGTTAGGGTGACCTGGTAGTTTTTTGTGGTATTTTATGCTCCTTTCTTTTATCATTTCATTAATAGTTTTTATTTTTAGATCTTTATGTAAGGTATCATTTGTAACATACCAGGGTGCGTTCACAATGCATCTTAAAATTTTCGATTGCGCTACTTGTATTTTTTTTATATTTGAATTGCTAGCGCACGCCCATAGCTCAATGCCGTATGTCCAGATTGGGATAATTATTGTTTTATATAAAAGAAGTTTGTTTTCATAGCTCATATTTGAACTCCTGCCAATTAGCCAATACAACAAGGAAGAAAACATAGTTTCACAATCTAATAAAAAAGAAAATCAAGTATCAATTTAACTCTTCAAATTATTTTTGACTCAGTTAGCAAAATAAGAACGGATATTGGAATAATAATGCAGCTTTTTTTCAAATATAATTAAGAAATTGAAAAACATATTTGAACCGATAAAATCTCAAAGGCTGAACTTTTATGAACAGTTGAGAAAGTTGAAGAGTTAGAATATTTTATAAAAATAAAGTTAAATTAAAAATTATTAGCAGTTATTATCAGCGATTTTAATTTGTGTGCAAATATGTAAGCATTACAATAAATGTTACTTTATTTCATACTAATAAAAACTAACACATAACATGCACTACAAAGGAGTTATATTACATTATCATACTATTTTAATTATTTTCCTCTAATTCATTGTAGACTTTTTAATGGTTGGAATTTGATAAAGTTATATTGCACAAACGCAAACTCGGGAAAAAACGATACGGGATCAAAATGAATAATCACGACATGAAAATTTTGTATGAAAATAATTGACCTTAATAACTTGACTGAATAGTTTTTGAGTGGTAATTAATATGATACATATAAGTTTTGGCAAAATATTTATTATTTAAATATGATAGAGTTCGCTTTACGTGAAGGAGAGTGACAATAAATGAAACAAGATTATTTGACGCATATCACTTTATATTATCATTAGATCAAATTGAACTTGATCGAACCACCAAATCTGTATTATTTTAAAATGTTTTATTCAAATAATTAAGATGATCATGTAGTTTTTGCACGAGTCTGATAAACGACAAATTATTTGCTTCAATTTAGTTTGCATTTTTATGGTTAAACTAAATAGTAGGAAATTCAAATGTGTAATTTTATGTTTTAAAATTTAAATATTATTAACACTTTAAAAATCATTTAAGATTTTCGTATTTTTTCACAATTAAAAATATAAGAACAACAATATATTTTGTTTCTTTTGTCTGGTAAATTTTCGATGTGGCGTCTCCACCGTAAATTTATGCTCATATATTATGCTATTTATTTGAATTACGAAAGTGAAAACAGAGCATATAAAATGGAAAGCAATATTATTTAACATGATTGATAGTAAAAACGGTTCTATTTTTAATCACTTTTACTTATATAAAATCCACATTGAATTTAAAACGCAGAAATTATTCTGACCACAAAAGCTCATAAATTTTATTATTATAAATTAAGAATTGCTATAAATAAAAAGGACGGAATTGTAGATATTTTGTTAATAAATTTATCATCATTATATTTTTTGAAAATTTAATACAAATATATATTATATCCATATTATTGAACTGGGACCATAAGGTTCCAACTTCAATTGTATCTCGTGTGATATCTGGTTGCACTTGATCTAAATGTGATTTTTTGAGGCAATGTTGCAATATAATAATACAAAAAGAATAATTGGTTGGTGTCAAATAAATAATAAGTTTACTACCGCTGATAGAACACACACGATTTGATTGCTAATAAGTATATATCAACAATAAAAAAAACAAATCAACATACTTCGGATATCATTTTATTGAAAATTCTATTCATTATTTTGTGCTCTTTTTAATAACGTTATATAACTGTTTATTACTGTTACTAATAAATGTTAATTATTTAGCAGTTGTAACAAATATAGTAATTAAAAACAAAAAAAAAACTATAAAAACACATTATTAAATAGACTAAAAAGACATCATATGTTATATAAAAGTTTTAGATTAATATTACTCTATAAACAGTAAACTTTATAAACATGAATGCATCTTTATTATATTTTTTATATTATAATATAATCTCAGCATATTTCTGAACAATATAATTAAGGTACAAAAAATCTCATCAAAAACCTATTCGTGCTGCTACAGAAGATTAGAAATTGAACATTGGTAATTGTACATTACGTTAGTTTTCATTGCAAAAGCTATTTTAAATTAAAACCACATTTTTCTACATTGTGCAATATTCTTTTATAAATGTTCTTTCGGTTTATAATTTGATAACTATTTCATCATATAATAATGGACGGAAAAACTTCTATTTCTGAAACGCATTTCTATCTGACTGCTGTATACATGTCAGTGCGAGTTTTGTCGCACGTCGTTTCGGACGTCATGTGAGGTTTTATTTACAAGTGTCGCGGCGTGACTCGGCGCACAAAAGCAAAACTTCTTCTACGAAGATATCAAAATACGGAAACGAAATTCGGAACAGTTATTCTTGTTTATTTCTTGGCCTGTCGGTAAAATTGTCCTGACTTTATCTTCTTAACTTTTGATAAACAGAGATTTGATCAATGACTAAGAGTTGGACAGCAAATATGCGAAGTTCAATAGATACATCAGAACTAAAACCTAGATATATATATATATATATATATATATATATATATATATATATATATATATATATATATATATATATATATATAAAACCTGCCATGTACTTTTCATAACACACATCAGAAAAAATAAAATTAGTAAATAATAAATTCAAGAGCGGACAAATTATTATAGAGTTATCCCAAACAATGTCTTGAAACTAGAGCAAAATTAATGAGTATGATTTAGTTTATTATGAAATTTATTGAGTATTTAATAACTGTATCATGACCATGTACTACTAAAATTACTATATTTAAAATTTTCGAATTAAATAAGGAGATTATTTTGTGATCTAAAAATTTCAATTACCTTTACCAATATGTTATAATTACAATTATATGAGTCATTTACAAATTATTCTGAAAAATTAGCAAAATAATCTAAGTAAAACAACAAATATAAAGAATCAATTATATCGTCTGTGTAAAACGAAATAATACTAAAATATATAGTTAATATAAGAAATTATTAACAGTTTACAAGCATGACTGATAAATAATGTAAATGATAAATAATAACTATTAAACTATATCTGTTTAACTAAATGTCGAAAAATGTTGCACTTTACTTATATAAAATGGGTTTCTTGGCAAATTATAAAATTTTAAATCTATTTTTTGTCAATAATTTATAAAAGGCGAAGTTAAGTAGTTATATAAGCAGAAATATGATTTGAAGTTTTAGCTAATATTATTTTAATAAAAAATTAAAATATGATTTTACATCTGTAATAGAAGAATTTTGGCTGCATTTCATACAAGTGAATACAAAATATTACATAACTCTAAATGATATACCCTGAGTAGGTAAAAACTATTGTAATTTGGGTAGGCTATAATACTTACTTATATTTAAGGGGAAATTCTAGTGTAGAAATGAAAAAAAAAACGATTTTTTATATTTTCAAAGTTCAACTATCTAAGAATATGGGTAGGAGAAGCTTTTCGAAAATTTGAATTATTTTCGCAGATATAGGGATTTTACTGATTCGGTCTCCATACTGGTTTGGCTTCACGCAAAACTTTAAATGCGATTTTCTCAGGACAGACTTTTTCAGTACTTTTGACACGATTTCTCGAGTTTTAATCTACCGATTTAGTTGAAATATTCAGAGAGTCTTGTTTATTGACCTATCTATAGCTTGAACTAAGATTATCCCCAAATTCCAATTTTTATTATTTTTAAAAAATTCGAGAAACTCAAAAAAACAGTAAAAAAAACACTTTCTTCAAACAGTCGCCAATTTGTAAAAAAAAATCGCTAGTTAGGGAGATTGCGACATCATTGTAAATTAATAATATTTCTATTGTTTGCATTTCCGATGACTAGGAGGGCTGGAATCATGTCAAGACTGAGGTGCCAATTTTTTGAGACCACCCACTTCATCAACTGCCAGTTTTTTAAATTTTTAACTTTTTTATTTTTTAATTTTTGTTTTGTATTTCAATAATATTAATAAACAAGTGGCAAAAAATGAATAGTAAAAACAGTCCATGCTTTCTTTTACGAAACTTTAATAATGACCTAAAATTCATAGCCTTACACTAGAATACTCCCTTAAATTCCACTTTCTGGCCATTCATAGGCATACAGATATTATTATGAATTAAACAAAATTAATAATTCGTATTTAATATAAGCAATTTTTAAATTTACGATATTTAATATGTATTTATTTTACGATAACCTAAATTATATTATTAGTGTGTTAAATATTAAGTGACATTACAAAAACAGCAAGCAAAAACTTGAATGATAGATTGCATTGAAGTTTATAAACTCGGAAATAAATAACTTTATCGCATATTAATTTTTACGAATTAGTATTTAAAGTACTACTATATAGTTGTTACTAAAATCATTTAACCATAATCTGCATAATACTTTCATGTCGTATAAAATCATCAAATAAATAAACTTTAATAAAGTTTAGACGTCTAATATACTCTGTAATATTTTAAATATCTTATTATTACAATTTCAATTTCTATAAATTTTCAACAACAACGACAATAGAAGCTTTAGACATAATCCCAAATTTCGTACATTTTGTTCATTCCCCGTCCACCCCATCATTCTACATAAAACCTCATACTCCATCCCAATTCGATTCCATTCAGAATTTCAAACCTAATTCTATAGGAGCATATCTCAGGGGTGACATAGTAAATAATTGAGTAGACTGGCCGTCGTGACAAAACGTTCCCAATCCCTGGCGGTGTCTGCTAACACGATGATCTGGCGGAAGCTTCCATTGATAATGGGTTCGCAAGAGGATCGCTGTTTTATTGGTTTTATTTTAAGACGATCGAAGTGTACCAAAAAATACAAAATGGAAACTGCTGAAAATAAAGTCTACAAGTACTGAGCTCTGTGTAAGATGTCTTTTGCCCCGTGTCTGCATGGAACATAAGTACTATACATTCCGATAGAAATAACATTTTATACGTACTAGAAACTTTCTACTATCTACTTAATTAAGATTTCATTGGAGTAGGTCGATTGAAAGGCTATTTACTTAGGTATTTATGACAGTTTTTTATGCAAATAAAAAGGTAAATGCTATTCAAATGAAGAGCAAATCCTTGAATAGTGATGACTTCAGTAACATAGGAGATGCTTTTGGAATGTTACAATAAATAAATCGCTTAAATAAAATTCAATTAAGTGTTAAGCAATCTACTAGTTACTGAAGTAGCTTTAAGTAAATTAAAGAATACCTGCATATACATTTCTATCGTTTTCTATGGTTTATTCTCCTGTTAGCCAAATTTGTTTAGATAAAATTTAGGTGAAAACTATTTCTTTTGTATTTAATATTTTCATTAATTTTGCCAATGAGAAGTTTATATTTAGACCAGACAATCAAATTTGCTTCTTCCATATTTCTCGGCCTTATATATAAAGCATATCTGATTTTATTTGACAATAAAATTAGATAAATGTAATGTGTATCAGAGACAAAATTTGCAATTAGTCAACGTTTTTTTTAAAAAGAGCTGCAAAAACCGTTTGATAAAATTCAATAAATACTCTAGCTAGCGGATTCATTTTTTTGCTACAATCGCCCATGTCGTTTTCTTATAAATATCAGAAAATTGTAAAAAAATAATTGGCAGAGTTTGATCAAATATTCTAAACCAATTATAATGATTTTTTTATCATTCTAATGCATTTTTGAATAATGAATGAGTACATAGTCTATACAAATATCTTCAAATTTTATAGACCTTAAAAAGTGGCTGAAATATGAAGAATCATTAAGATTTAGAATAATTGGATGAAAGCTTAAGGTATACAACATATATCATATCATTTCCAAATTGCTAATAGTAATTCAAATAGTTAATAGCATATATTTATTTTTGAACAAACAATGAATTAAATTCTACGGTTGAAATAAAAAAAATGCAAATAAAATCTTATTTAGTATTGCTTAAGGCCATTTTTTTGTTATTTGAATTTAAATAATATAATTCATTCATTTTCATAAATATATTGTACTTCAATTATTGCAAAAAGTTTCTGAAATATGAAGAATCATTAAGATTTAGCATAATTGGATGAAAGCTTAAGGAATATACCATATATAATATCATTTCCAAATTGCTATCAGCAATTCAAATAGATGATAGCAATATATTTATTTTTGAACAAACAGAATTATTTTTGAACAAATTGAATTAAATTCTACGGTTAAAATGAAAAAAAAATGCAAATAAAATCTCATTTAGTATTGATTAATGCTACTTTTTTTGTTATCTGGATTTAAATAATATAATTAATTTATTTTCATAATTATATTGTACTTCAATTATTGCTAGAACATAATTAATATCTAGTTTAACATAGTTAATTTTGGCTAATCACTATAATTTTTGTATAGCTTTGCAAAGGCTGTATTTGTTACAAAACTGATGAAATAATTTATAGTTGCAACGTTTATGTTTTCATTTTCATAAAAACATCTAATCTAATATGCAAAATTATTGTATATTCTCATAATTAATTCACTTCCATTAATTATCATATTATTCAAATATGCATATTTGAATTTTGATTAATGAATTATGTTAACAAAATAATACACTAGTTGTTATCGCAAAGTCAATGTGGCAAAATTTGAATTTAATAAAACACATGAGTTGGAAATAATAATTTACGTAACAGCGCTGCGATTTTCATTAAAAATAATTAGTTTTTCATATTAAAATGATAGTTCTGTCATTAAAATACTAAATGCTCGTTAATATAAAATGAATTGTTTTAATACATATGCAGCTGGAAAGTTAATTACTTTGAGTTTGTTTATTGGAAGCATATTAACAATTTCAGGTACGCACGAAAATATCACAGTTTGTACAAAATCATATATACTATCGTAATATAAGATTTTTTTTCACTAAATTTTATAATACTAATGATCCAGGTTGCTGCTGGATTATACAAAAAAAACTCAATAAAAATGAAAAAAAAAACACTATAGAAAACTGATTCTCAGTTTATATAAAATATAAAAGAGTCAGGAAACGACAAAAATTAGAAGATTTTAATAATCATGCAAAAAAATAACGTCATCGCAGATTTTATCGTTTTTTCATTAATTTCACCGTTTTTTTGTGGTTGGACCCCCAATATTGACCTTAGATTCGTATTGAGCGTCAAAAATTACATTGCAAAACAGATTTCGCACACCCAATACAGACATTTATTTTCATTTTGTGGACCTGTATTATAATTTTTATATTTATATTACGTCGTTCTACAAAATGCCTTTGATCCTGAACTGATGTAACGTTATATCCAATAATTCTCATTTTACGACATGGATATGTACCAAATCGTTTTATTAGGCACTAGTTGTTTAATCCTTTTTTAATTACTCTATGTGTATTTAATCAGGGCATAATTGTTATATTATCGCACTTTCACATAGAGAATAATTTAATATTTCACATCAGGATTTGTTGAGCAGTATGTTTCCAGTATTTAATTACAAATTGCGCGAGCTAACGTGTAACATGAACCAAATAACATAAAGCGATATTTAATATTCGTATATTTTCCACGGTCTTTGATTTTCCAAATACCGGCTAGTTCATATATTTCGGGAGTAAATCACATTATGGTCATCGTTATTGGCGTAGATTACAAATATTGTGGTGCGAAATAATTGAAATGGATTTTGTGGCATTTGATTTAAAGTAATGGCGTTTGGCTTTTGCTTAATTGGAGTCAAATGATGATATAGTTGTAGAATAATGATATATATATATATATATAATATATATATATATACATATGATAAATTTGTTCTTGGGCATCCATCCAGTAATTAATAACAGTTTTATTGAAGGAAAATATTTTATTATGAAAACATCCAATTCGCGTGTGGAACAAGGACTTCTTACACAAACTCCAAACGCACATGCCTCGTTTGGAAAAAGTTTTTTTTTAAAAAAAATGTATTATTTATTTTTATTTTAATTTTACAATTATTTAAAATTTGTCATATAACTCCGCGTTTATCAATTTGTGTTTCATAGTTTTCTCATGCAATTTTCGTGTGTTTTTGTGTTTTTTTTTTCAATTTATTTGTATGCACTGAAGATGGGTCAAAACAAGACCCGAATCGTATGTTTTCATAATAAAAACATTTTCCTTCAATAAAACTGTCTCTAATTACTGGATTTTAAAACAGCTTTATCATATTATTTGACCATCTGAAAACCATCTGAAAAAAAACCTCTCGCTTTATATATATATATATATATATATATATATATATATATATATCTAACTATATATACACATATAAATATATATAATTGAGAGTTCAACAGACCTGCTAAATGGCACAAATTTGAAAAGAAATTAGAGGTATATTACACCTAAAAATTACACCGGTGCACTACTGCGGTTCAGGCCATTAAGCCGTTAAACAAAATATTTTAAGTTTTTTCCGTTATTATGAAGTAAAAATATTTTGAAAATTAGGAATAATACATGTATAGAACTACAACCCCCTACAAAAAAGGGCTTAGCCAGTTCACATTTATCTAAGATTTAATTAATGAAAACTTAAACTTTATTTCTAATCAATTATTGCAAATTCTAAAATCCTTTATGAATTCCTTCATAAAACCCGTAAAACAAATTAGGTTTCTCAATAATTTAGCTCAAAGTGAAAATACTCAGAATACATACATAAAATACATAAAATTTGTCGAATTTTATTCTGTCTATCGGTGACACTCGTACACACAGATTGTCAAGCAGATGTCACCGACGTCGTGAGAAATGATTAATGTGTATTAAAACAGATGATTAAAATTGATTAATTAATAAATATTAACAATTAATTAATAATTATTAATGATTATGTTGTATTAAAACAAATTCGGAGCGAGCACTATATCACATTAAAAAATAAGCATTAAATTTATATTGCAATATTGCAAGTAAATTGCAAAATGAATATAAATTTTGGTAATTATGAGATATATAAAAATGTCTATTTTCAACGATCAGTATGAAAATTCTTCAGTACTTAATCATTCAGAATCCTTGCGGTATTCATAGTTTTTGAGAAATGCAAATACTTAATTGAATTGCAAGAAAGATGAATAGCGCAAAGTTCATTATCCACATCTGTCGGATTAACTAACGGAAAACGTATGCTGGAACACATTTCAAAAGTCAGAAGCAAATCCCTCTAGTCATATGCAAAACAGTGGTCTGCAATTAATTTAAGCATTTTGAAACAAATTTTCAACTTCGACAGACTAAACTAGGGCTTGTTTTGACCTATGTAACGTTCGTCGCATTGATTTGTTTGGGTGTTAACGTGTTAGCCCCTTTGCGGTGTTAAATCACTCGGCAAACATTCGACCGTCGCCTAGGGATGGGCAATATTTATGGATATTGTAGAAATATCAGTAGTGAGATGCGAATTATAGTTACGATTTATAATATCGATAAATTTATTTGTTCGATAAATCACTATCTTAAAGGCATTCATTAATCATGCATCTGCTCAATTAAGTCATTGATACCTAATGATTAAAATTTACCAAGACATGTGTCACACTTTCTTATTATTATGTATTGAGATTTATTTCACAAAGTTTATACTTTATAGTCAGAGTCACAGTCTAATATCCGTGGTATAGACAGTTAAATATCAAGCAGTAGCGATATCCCTTTTTACATAAAACATGAATAAACAATTATGTGCAAGAGAAAATAGTCTTTTCTGGTACTTTTGCTGTAAATTAGATATATCATGACTAATAGAACCTGAAAACGAGTTCTTTGCTTCCTTAAAAGCCACAGTTACGAAGCATTATCGCAATAAATCATAAAAATCTAAGTTCTGATATTTTGAAAAAAAAATCACAGAACAGTTTGCTCAGCACATTAATGAACAGCATAACAAATGCATAAGACTTATAATTTGAAATCAATCGATTGTCACTAACAAAAAACCCAGAGATATGTTCCAATATTTCATATACAGTGGCAGTTGCATATAATTTTTTTACATATCTTTAGTACAAAAAACACTAGTAAATACACTAAATTTACTTGCCAAAGATCGGATAATTGCATATACTACTTGTTGTCTTGAGAACACTTGGCCTCTAGACTTAGCTAGTTATAGTTACATCTATAACTAGCAAGGTTTAATTAATATAAAGTAACTTGAACTCCAATTAAGTTATACAACGTTTAACATCCTTCATTATAGCATAAAATTAGTAAATGCATTCTTATGCACATTGTATTTATGTAAGAAAATAATATAATTTAAAATTTATAACTTTCAATCAACAAAATAGTTTGAATTTATTGCCAGTATCAACAATATAAATAATATTATATCTTTCGTTTCTGGAAACTCCTGATTCAGGTTATGAAATTATTTTCGAGATATTGATTGTTCTCAACATTCTCTCTTGATAATTAATTTCATATAAAATCTCTGGAATAATTTTCAAAATTATAACCTAAAAAATATGTAGAGTACAAATATTAACAAAAATATAAAATGCGAATGTGAATATGGTAGTTCATAATTTAAACTCAGTTAATGTCAATATTTGCCTTTGTATTAGTTAGTTCATAATTTAAACTCGGTTAATGTCAATATTTACTTATGTATTAGTTAGTTAAATATAATATAAAATGTCACTTGACATCGAATTCGGCATGAACTTGGTTTTCGATTAATTGTTTATATACACGGTATACTATCAAAATCAATTCCCCTATATTTTAACATTGCTCAATTGCTCAAAATGATTTTAGTCCTAAGTTAAGTAAAATTTAAAATGAATACCTGACAATTTAACGTTATAGTTATACGCGAAATTTATCTAAATGCATTGAAACGATTTATCATAAAACGACTTTTGTTTTAAAAAATTTAAAGGGGGTATTGGGCTTTATAATTATGTAGAAATCGATATTGCTTGTTTTGAAAGTTGAACATTGTTCAAGAATATGTGCACAAAAAGATTTTTCAAATTTATTTTTGAGGATATAACCTTGGTTTGGAGGTTTGACCACGATAATCCTTCTCGTATTTTTCTTCAGCGAAACTTTGAACAAGTTTTTCTCGAAACTTTTTCGATACAATACCCACGATTTCTCAACTTCTACTGGACCGGTTTACTTTAAATGTTAACAGGTTCTTTTCCATAGACTTCTTTTCAGTATGAACTGATGCTGATCTTCACCATTTTAAAAAATTCGAGAATACCAAAAAAAAAACATTTAAAACTACGATCAAAATATTTTTATACCAGCTTTCTAACGTTATAGGGAACCTACCCTATTAGAATCTGCATGATAAATCATGCTCAGTGTTTACCGATTTATTCGGCAGCCGTTAAGAATATTGAAATAGAATTTTATTTTCATTACCCTTGCCTACATGATAGTTGATCTGGTTTTTATTTGAAGCTTCTACGTGCTCCGAAATTTTGAACAATCTAATATAAAAAAAAAATGTTTTCAGATAGGCGCTATTTTGCGACAACATTTTTTTCACTTGTTATTCGACAAAACAATCGCGGCAATTTTCTAGATTAATAATAAATAAATATTTTATCTTTGGAGGGCTATAATCATGGGTATAGTCAGGTGACAATTTTTTGAGACTCGCCCTACCTTATTGCCTTCAAGAAATAAAACTTTGACAGTTTCTAATTTGTATCTGTTTCATATTCTCAAAAGATTAATAATTAACTTGTCATAAAATTATAGTAAAACATTTGTTGTTCTTTCTTTAAAGATCTTTCAA
This sequence comes from Ctenocephalides felis, assembly GCF_003426905.1. NCBI lineage: Eukaryota > Metazoa > Arthropoda > Insecta > Siphonaptera > Pulicidae > Ctenocephalides > Ctenocephalides felis. The sequence continues at coordinate 28,439,309 of NW_020537646.1, forward strand.
AAATCGCAAAAATTCATGCCGCTGGTCTCTTTTATACTTTTATAAAAATAAACATCCACTACGAATTCGACACAAAATCGATGTAAGTAATATGTTAGGTTCTGTCATCCCTACATAAACACAAAAGCGCGAAAACATGAATTCATATATGACTCCCGCGCATAAATATATTCTACTCCACGGCGACCGCCGCCGTGTTAAATGTGAGGCGCATGAGACATTGTTTCCTGGGACATGCCGGGACACATATTGTGCAGACGTACAAATGCCCCAGTGAAACATAACATAACTATACAAAATATTATATATGTAGGATGAAGTATAAATATGTAATGCACTACACGGAATTAGCCATAACTAAATTTTGAGATTTGATAGCAAACGTGTAATAAACCTACATAGGCGATACATTTAGAAGATTTTGTATCGTCTTGTCATCTCTGATAAATAGTTTTTCAAGTTGTTTTTCCGTTATTAACTATAATAAAAAAAGCTCGGCTGATCTTTACAAAATGCTGATCAGCATAATTACCATCTGATATATATTGAACACTTATTATGTTTCGATTAATTAAATTAGATTCTAAAATTTTGAGACAAATTACTAATGCTTGATGATTCATAAGCAATAATACTTTACATGACGATATTCACATTGAATATATAAACACAGTTATAAAAATAAACAGTGTCAAACATTTTCAAATACCAGAACATCATTCAAATTATATAGTCACTCAGCTTCTTAAGACACCAATTTCAAGAATACTGAAGAAGAAGATGACCAAATTTAATATGGAAGCCCTTTAGCACTACCACTACTTTGCATGAATAATAAACAGAATTGTTGGATCACTTATTGGAGTGATTCTTCAACTATCGATACAATATTTATTACAATAACTTATGTTTGTTTAAAAGCTGCGTGTATGTGAGTGAGTGAATGATATGAGCCAAATAGCTCATAGTATTATACAAGTATTCTTATTGAAAATAAAATTAAAAAAAAAAAAATTCAGGAATTTGGGCTGTATTTGGGACGAAGAATCAATGAAATTATGTACTATTATGAGGAAACAATGCGAATCGTCAAGTTTTTAAATTTTTTTAAATTGGTGCAGCTGTTTGCAAGAAAATGTCGACAATAGATTAAATTTTAGTTCGCATCCTTATCATCATACACATTACCTTCCCAGTTTGGGTGTCAAAGGATTCAGAATAATTTGAAAGGTTGAGGAGACACAAACAAAGCTAGATTTTTACTACAGTATATCAGATTTACTGGCATGCACATATAAGAGTTGTGTTAATGAATAATAATACTGTTGTTCATACGTAAATGTTAAATGCTTTAAAATAAACGATTTTACCAATGTAAAGCAGTAAATTTTAGGCAACCATTTTTATTATAAAAAAGTTTAAATTTCATGAAATTATGTTTGGATAAATTAAGTGTGCCTAAATTATCAGATATAGTCTCAGCAAATAAATGATAGTATTGAAAATAGATTAATCAAATCCAAAATGTGTTTTTTTTTCGAATTGTAATAGTTGCAGTAATTTTCAATGTATTATGAAATATATTGGCATAATTGAAATTAGCAATATTTTGAACGATCCAATTAATAATGAGCTAAAATGCAATCAATTTGCAAAATAATTGATATAGATTATATTAGCTAAGCTACACATAACATATTTTCTTTTTTTTTTCTTTTTTTTAAAGTATGTTTGCAAATATTTCATATCTACTTCAGATTATTCAGATGAGATTCAGTAAATTCAATGGGCAAAACAAGTCGTCTTGCAAATATTATTTTAATATTATTTAAATTATGAAATTGTTATTCAGAATGTTTTATTAAATGAAATATGTTTTTTGACAATTTGTCTAAATTTTTTTTATTGATCTATTATTTCCGTATCTCAGTCAGACAGGGGGGTGCATGGTGTAAAAGATTATGTAACAATTTTGATTTATTCTCTGAAATTAGAGAATAATAAGACGGCTTGCGAGTATTTTTTTAAACAAATTATGCTTATTATCATTCTAAGTATTTTTAATGTACGACATTAAATGGACCAAATACTGTACAAGTTGTCAACTTGCACATATTTACATAAATAATCAAAAATCTTCATCTAGTAGACGCAGTAAAATTTCCAGGTTTAATTGTAACTAATTTCATTGATTCAAGCATTTTTTCAACGATACTATTAGCACGTTAATAACATGTCAAAAAATTCCATTCGATTATCGAATTCAAAGGATGCTTGTTAATAAAAATTTCATCTATTTTTTACCCATTGAATGTAAATAATGAGGGCTTCTTTAACGATTTTCTTCTTCGCCCAATTAAAGAATTCATGAATAAACATACAAACCACTTGCCATCAATTTCCTCGATCCTTCACCCTCATTACCATTCATCTTTTGATAGCAAATTACCGATATGAAAAAATTTCAACTTTTTCTTGTTGAATTACAAATTGTATTCATAATTATATTATCGGCCAAGAATAAAACTTTCTGAGACAAAAGTTACAGCGTGGGATATCGAATATCATTTGTGGGTTTTCTCGATTCATTACGCATTCTGCTTTTATAATTAAATTAGCGCTGTACAGTGGAAGCCTTATTAAATGTCATTGTGTTATATTTCAGTCATATGAATTTATAAGACAAAGTCATTTTAATTATTTTGACCCAATTTTGAGAATTAAATGCAATTGGGTCGTAGAATTATTTCTATTATTTTGTAAGAACCATTTCATTAAGGAACAGCGTTCTTAACTTTTCCTCAGAAACTATGTGAAAGTTTTAACCAATATATGTAGTTAGCAAATTAGTTAATACTAAAGTTGCAGCTTTATGTCCAAATTATTTTAGTGAGGTTAAAACTGAAATTATTATTTTCTGTCCATGTTCAACAATCTGGCCTATCTTTATGAAAAATGTGTTTTAGTATTGTGAATACGAATAAAATATTTTTTCCAACGATTCAAATCGGATTAGCGTAATAATATAATATATTATAGCAATTCAATATTTTTTTAACGTTCCAAAATAATTTAAAGTACTATGTTTAAACCATAAAGATCATAAATAGTAATCATTTTAAATTTCTTAGGATTACAATACCTTACCACAATATAAATGAAAATAGAAAAATTTATAGGTTACAGATGTATAGAGTCATATTAACATAAAATTCAGGAAATTTATTATATGATATCTCATTAAAGATAATTTTTATTATATGATTTAGTAATAAAATGTTACAAGTAATATGTGATAGTCAATTAATCAGTTTCGCTTATAAGAATATGAACATCCATCGTATCATATCCATTTAATATGTAAAAAATAGAAGCAAATTTCTTCCCAATGTAATATTTGTTTTGATAGAAAAGAAACTGCCAATAGTTTGGATATGGTTTGGATTAATTTCTTCGAAACTACTTCAGCACAAAATGTTGAATTGAAGTTCACAAGACGACAACTATTATGAAAATTATTTACCAATTCCAAATATAATTGATAAATAAATAGGTCATAGATTTAGCTCACATACTTTTCCAGATATTTGTATCAAATGATTCAAAATGACTCCAAAAATACAAAGTAAGCAAATATAAGTTTATAGCAACAACATATATCTGCTTCAAATTAATAAATATAGGATATTAATAAATGATAAAACTAATGGTCACTCTGACATTACAAACGATTTGAAGTATACAAAACTACTACTTTGATGTAGATATAATTCTGAATAATAATTTTCTTTAGCAACAAGATGAATCTCACGTTCTTATTATGGGGTAGATGAAGCATTTGTACTTAAATTTTCAGAAATGATCTTAGAAATTAAATGAGAATATTAAAAGGTACATGAAGTTTACAAGATATCAACTACCATGAAAGTATAGTCTATAACCGACTTTATATAAAATTGATAAATAATCAAGTAGGACGTATTAAATGTCTAATTATTCAATAACTTAAAACTTAATAAGACTTAAATTAGTAAAATATTTAAATCAATCAATCTTTGGATCAATCTATCAAAATATTTTGTCATAATACAACAACTACAGTAAACGTAATATGCAAATTTTAACTTATATTTCCACATTGGAACATCGCGGTCTAATAATATTAATATTTTGAGGTTGTTATATTTATAACAATTTTGACATACTTGGGTTCGAACAATTGGCCTAATATTAATATCTAATAGAAAAAATGATTTTTGTGCACTTAATTCTAACAACATTCAGTGAACTATTATATTTGCATTTAAGCAATCATCTTAAATTCAAAATATAGCACTTTTGCCATCATCTGCATGAGTTAGCATAAAAAATAAAAAAATGCCAGAAGAGTCAACTAATTGAACTGACTGACTCACTAACAAAATAAATAAAAATTATATTTGTTTGACCTCTTTCTGCACGGAATCATAAAAATAAATATCCAACTATGAGTGATGAATTCATTAATACAGCAGCTCGTAAAAGAATATGAGAAAATTTTATAGATTTGTATATATATATATATATATATATATATATATATATATATATTATTTATCGGGCGTAAAACAGAATATATAAAGATATTATCAATAGAGTAACCTCCGTTTATAAGGCGTCGAACAGTATGCAAATTTTCGCATCATTTGATAAACGTCAAACACATAAAAATGATAATAGGAAGCGGCAGTAAGACGTGCAGTGTATGAAAAATACATGTTGATATTGAAGAAGAAAGAAGCTTATTTTATACCTTCATATGGCACAAAACATTTAAAAAGAATCCAAATAAGATAGTTATTTTAGTGTTCGGAAACGTGAATTATTTGTTATTATTTATAATAACTCAACAGATATAATGAAAAAATGATAAGTTATTAAGATTGTGACGATAATTGATATGATCCTCTGTAAAATTGATATTATTGCCAGAAAGACATCAACTTCAGGATACACCACCACTACCCTAACTTTAATTAAAATATCAGATAAAATTAGCCTTGGGATTGAATTTTATATGATCATTTCACCCAAAATCAAATTATATAATTTTATCGGTTTTGGATAAAAATGTAGATAAAAACATTAGACAGAGAGTGGTCAACTATTGAGCTGCATTTCAATAACATCAAATTAAGGGATCTTATCAAAATAGCTTATAAATTATATATAGTTCAAATTGCTATTAAATTAATGACTAATATTACAATTAAATTGAAATTTACTTACAATGATAATTTGATTTTAATTACAAAAATATACTTGATATGATAACTGATTACACTTATTAATAACGAATTAAATCAATGCATGTCAATTAATAACGATAACAACCCCCTTTATAAACGACTGGATCGATTTTAAAAATGTAAAAGCCTTTCGATGTATCTCGATGACAACTAGCGTTTCGACGATCAGCCAAGCTGTTTCTATGTAAATAGCAGAAAAGTGAAAAAAAAATCGTCCTTGTTTTAGCCCGCAATTCTGATTTGAAAATTCAAAAACCGTTCAAAAGACATTGGTTGAACCTGATTAGTTTGGGTAAAAATCGGCCGGGCCGTTTTCTTATAATAAAGTGTTAAACAAATTTTTTCGACGATTTCTATGATTTTTGTTGACGGTAGATACGATAGTCTTATACATCTTACTAAAATATTACGGACCTACGACAAGTCGTTTAGTTTTAAAAATTCTTCAAAGTTTGCAAAAATTACCATCGTTTTTTTGGCGTTTGTCAAAAGTAGACCTTCCATCGACGTTTGCTCAAAAACGCCTGAACCGATTACAGAAATTTAGAAGGCATTTGATGTATCTCAATGAGGACTATCCTTTGTCAGTTTTGTGCGACGATCTTCCAAGCCGTTTCATTATAATTTGGAAAAAAAGTGTTAAACTTTTCGTTCACATTTGAGCTCATACTACCAAATCGATGTTAAAAAATCAAAAACTGTTCGAAAGATATTAGTTAGGAATGATACTGATTAGTTTTAGGTGAGAATATACCGAGCGTTTTCTTGCAATTAACTGTTGAAAAAAATATATAGGCCTATTTTAATGGAACTTTTTTTGTCGATATATATCATGGTCTTATAGAACTTACTGAAATGTTACGGCCGTACGATAGATAGTTTTAAATAATTAATAATTTTAAAAATTCATCAAAATTTGAGAAAATGAGTACTTTTTTGACGTTTGTTAAAATTATAATTAGACGATTTACTTGGTAAAACCATACAGTACTTGGTTTTAATGAACATACTAAAACCATTGGGGTCCTCCGAAAACTGGCTTAATTATAAAAGATATTGATTTGTAAAAATTTGCTTTTAGAAAATACTCCGAGAAAACGCAATCGTTCGTTTTCAATTATGTGTAATAAATCCACTCAGAATACTTTTAATTACTCATAAACTAATTAATTTTTCATCGATTAAGTCTATTATTTACACATATCGGAAAATTCATATAACTTGTCTCAAGGCAAAATACCAATACCAACTAGTATAGTTTTTCAATCAAGTATTACTCAAAGTGATTAAATTACATCCCGATACAAGACATTTAAAGCAATTACCACCTAGAACAATAAATATCCCAAACGTCACAAACTATCGGAAAATTTCCCTCAAGTTATATACGGTTCACATCAACAATGCAATAGAATGCACTCATGCACACATCACACATTAACATACACTCCTATGTAAAGTATTTCACACACGAACCCGTCAAATGTATACAAATGTCTGAGTCTTCTTCACACATATCCGAGCCAAGTTATACACTCGGTATTATACATATGTGTACAGAAGAGAATGTATACAGACGTACAAATAGCATTCTAGAAATTGCACTAGATACCGAACTTCATCTGAAGCAATCTAAGTTTAATGCAGTCACAATCTTGAAGCAAAAACAATGAACACTGGCTGCTTCCCAGATATCGGCAAAAAGTTGTAGCCCGAGACGACGTGTTTTGATACAGTTGTTTTAGCCATTAATTAAGGCGAGGAATAGCGCTATTATAGGTTCGCTTTAGGTGCAATGAGTTATTTGTAATCAATTTCGGTCAGTTTAAAGTTTTTGTAATGAAAATCCACCATGAAATAGCAAAGAACTCCGGAAATAATTTTATACTCATGCACTTCTCAACTTGGCCATTCAGCTTTTTAACTTTTTTTATAAAGATGTTTCTATATTGAATACACCATATTGGATATTAGTTACACCATAACGACTTGACTGCCTCAAAGACATGTCTTTGAAAAAAGCCTCGCCAATCTTTAATCTTAAATCAGCGCAATATCCAACATAGTATATCTTTTGGACTAATTTGGTGTATAACTAGTGGTTTAGGCATCGTGCCGTGAGGCAAATTGCAGGAACTTCCCGTACCTAAATAAACAAATCTTAATCAATTGGATGTGAAATAAAGGACATTGTAATGATATTTATAAAAATTATATAAACTGAATTACTAAATTTAAATTTAAATGAAATTATTTATTTGAAGTATATAAGAGAGCTTAAAACTTCAGCTGGAATTAAAATCTGAAATATTTTCGGAGTATTTTTTTTTCTTGCGCAAAAGCAATTGTTTTGTCACACTAGCAGAAAGTTTTTAGAATCATTCATATCGAATGTTTAGCTTGCTCAAGAACTGCAATTTTTTGCAAACTTAACTCTGTATCTCCGAAACGGCTAGACCTGTCTTTGCCAAAAACTTATCACCAATTTTACCCATCATTACAAATTGATTTTTATTATCTGTACGCTTTGCTCAATATCTTCAAAACGGCTGGACCTGCCTTTGCCAAAAACTAATCAGCACTAATCTCCCTGTCAATAGGAATCTAATGTTTTTTGAACCATTTAAAAATTGGTTGATTCGTGCGCCCGAAAACGTGGACGAAAAAATGTATCCATACATACATACACACACATCCATTTTTTCTAAGGCATGTCAAAATCAGAAACCTTCAAAATGTGAAGATATGCAAAAATTTTCAACTTCGTTTTTGGAACGACTACAATAACTTGCTCTACGGAAAGTTAAAAATTGGAACAGAATTTTTGACAAAAATGTAGATCTGCAATTTAGTGATTTTCTGTTATTGCCAAAGAAATGCGAATCTATATCTAATTTTATATAATCGGTACCAAAATTTTGACTATTTAAAATCATCTGAAAAAGGTCTATTGTTGACCCACAAAGTTTTTCCAATTTTTGGTGTCAAACAAATCAGAATCACTTAGAACATCAAAAAACATAAAAATAAAATATGATATTTTTTAGCAAATTCCAAGATAGTAAATATTTGATGTTCTGTTTGATTTAAATAATAAAATTGAACACGTTTGTGACTTCCTGTCATTCCAAATTTTTTATCAAAAATGTTTCAGATGTTTTTTTTTATATATTAGAACACTGTAAATCCTGAAAATAATTAGAAATATTGGAAGTCTGAGTACTTCTGATCCAATCACGATGCATAGTAACTAGTTCTGCAAAAGTGATGACAATTTTATAATTTTAAAAGAGAAAAAATAAATAATCTCAACTATATACACGTGTACTTGAGCTAGGATCTAAAACTAAAAAAACTCAGAAGCAAGATATAGATAGATAATCCTTAAAATCCCAAGCTGAAATATGAATGAAAAAGTTCAGATAATAAATTTATTCAAACTCGACCATTTATTCAGAGCTTATAGAATCAATTTTAAGTTTCCTATTTCTAAGCTTTGGGATAGTTCTCTACTCTAGAAGTAAAATTATCAAAATTACAGTTTTTGATATTTTTTGAAAATCTTTTTTTTTTTTAAATCATTTAAATAGCTCAATTTATTTGAGATCTGATTGCTATGGACTTTGGAATTTTGCTCAGAAATGTGAAGGTTTATGCAAACACTGATTTATTCACATCTTTCATAAAATAGAGAAAAACATCTAAGGGCGTCTAGATAATATAGAATATTATTTCTACAAAGCAGATTTTTAGAAATATGAATGCCAAAAATTTTCAGCTGGAAACTTTTAAGAAATTTGAGATTTTTGCTATTAGATCTTCATACCAGATACGTTATATATTGAATTAATATGTTATACTATACACTATTTGTACCTCCTCTAGTTGATATATAAGATATAGGAGATAGAGTTTATAACCTTTGTTGAAATTCTAATTAGTTCAGTATTAAAATTATTCGTCACTATTCAAAGTTTAATTCGATTACAGTAAATTGAGCAATGTCTTTTATATTTAAGATCAAATTTTGAGAAGTTCTTTTCTATGAAACTGCATGATGTTGTATCAGGGCGTAATTACCTATTTATATTTCTACGTCTAATCCAAGTTTTCTTCGCGTGCACTTTGCAATGTGTAAAGCGCTTGGCTAAAGTAGAACTTAAGAGTATTTTTATTGGAGTCGTCGCGAATTACACTATTGACTCACAACTTATGTGCTAAAGACTCTACACGAATATTTACGTTCAAAGTTTTAACTTGGCTTTTATAAATATTATTTCATTTGCCAAGGCCCGAATAACATAGCAAGAATATGGAAAATTTTAGAATATTAAGTAAGTAGTTACAGAAAGAATCATAGTATACTATTTTTGCTCGATATAAATATCTGTTTTTCTATTTTGTTTGTCACTATTAATTTTACACAATATTAGTTATTAAATTACTATACCCTATTTAATAATAATAATATTAAAAATAATAATAATAAAGACATATATTTCAATAATTGTGAACGTGTACATAGCACTTCCAAATTTGTTCGGATACATACCCGCTCCCTATAGGTGTATCATTCCTCCCCTTCTCATCTAGGTATCTCATCCCTAATATCTGTTCTATCAATACAGTAATAAGTATTTTAAATATAAAAGGTGTGATACCATTATGCGACAAAAAAGAAGGAAGTAAAATTTTCCTCCAAAAAAAACTATACTATATTATAAAAATTGATTAGACTTATTAGAATAAAATACACTAGGATAGTGTGGTCAAGTTTCATATTATTATAGAGTGAAATAAAATGTTCTTATGGACTTGGACTAGAAATATTTTACCTTAATCAAGTATATTACTTCTTTGCGGGTATAATATAAGTTAATATTCAAAAATAATTTTAAATTAATATTACATAAATCGAAACACATGCACGTATACATTTATAGGATATCTTTTACAACATTTAAAATCAATTCTATATTCATCAATTAAACAAAAAAAGTATCTAAGTTGAAAATCAAAATATTATGAAATTTTTCGTATTGATGATAATAAATTAAATATGAGCTCAATCGCATCATGCTAGCTAAATTATTAGAAATATATATAATTATACTAAATTCCTTGACGTACATTATTTTTATTTAATTTAAAGTATTTTTCAACGTTGTTATGTTAAATAGTTTAAAGAATAAAATCAATCGAATCATACTATCTCATTGAATTTATATTTTTTCAATATCTCATTTTTTTCATAAATATAACTACCTAAATATCAGCTAGACGCTATTTCATTCATGTTTTGAACATGCGCAATAAAAATTTATATTATATAAAAAACAAAAAGATTCTATTACATTACATACGTTTAAAAAATACAATAATATATAAATGTTCCATTCTTTCAATTTACGCAGAAATGTTCAGGGGATTATTAAAAATGGACAGCCAAATAAATAGATTAATAGATGGAATAATAAATATTTAAACAGACAGCTGACATATTGATGGATTTAAAATAGACATAAAATAGAGAGATAAAATGTCAATATTATATTTCTGTTCTGGTTATTGATCAGTCTTGGATGAAAATTATGAGCTGGTAATAAAATTTTCTGATAATTATTTCATCTTTATTATTTCTCTATTAATTTCATCTGATTGTTGTGGAACTGCTACAACTCTACGGGAAGATAAATACTTTCAAATTAATATATTTTTAGAACTAATTCATTACATATAATGTGCGCTAATTAATTGTAATTATGTCCCCACAGTTTGATCCCATTTACATTTACTACATTTTAAACAAACTAACATCTACTACATTTTAAACAAATTGATGTGATCCGTAAATAACGGTTGAATTCTAAATAATGATCGACATATAAAAATAAATTTATTTAATAAAATAATTTCAATAACTATGTACTAGGTTATAATATGTGTCTAGTATCGCGACTAAATGTGAACTCACTTATAAATTTGAAATTTAACATAAATTATCATGCTCTGGAAAAGGAAGCTTTAAATGAGAATCAAATGAGCTCATAATGAAATATGAACTTAACATTTACATGCACAATGTAAGATTTGCCTCCATTTCGTATTAATGTGGATGCCAGTAATAAATTGATTATTTCCTTAAATAGGTAATTGGATTTAAAACCAAGATAAATATGTGCAATAATCAGTACACCTATGTATCAAAAGTATAGATTTATGATAAAAAATGTATTGAGAGATACGAATTTACTTAAGCTATTGTAAAAAAAAAATAATATGCATATACATCCAGTGCTTACTTAACCTGTTAACCGAACGTGTGTTGTCTCTATAATTTCATGTGTTTATATTTTATTGATACCAAAGGAATAAAAACTATGAAATATATATGGATTTTAAATATTTTTACAAGAAAAGCACAAAACAAATATAAGTTTAGTAGTCGATCCAAAATGTACGTCTCATTCGCACTTAATTTTTGAAGACGCCTTTATGCGTGCTGAACTATTAACAGGTTAAAGTAAAAAATATTGTAATTATAAATATTTTTAAAAAGAATTTTTAACAAAAATATTAAAGAAAGGTTTCAAATTTAGTTTATAACAATCAATTACTAATGTATCTCAAGAATGAAACAATGTTGTAAACTGTGTGCCCTGAAGAAAAAATGAAACAAAACGCAACAACAGGAAACGAGTAAAAAGAAAGCCGCCCGTTTCGACGAATTATGCGCACATGTGCCAGAAAAATGCAAAACACGACATGGCTTCGTTATTTTCTTCCGGATTCGACGATTTCCAGCGATTTCACGGCGACTGGAGTACGGCGGCGCTGCTGGTTGAAAAATGGTTTCCGCGTCAAGTGGAAAAATAATAACCGGTCACGTGTTCGCCCGAACTAGCCCGTGTGTGGGTTAGCAGAAGTGTATAAAGTTTTCAATGCGGGAAGCTCCGAATAGCATGGAGCTCGTATTTTATGTTTTAAACAATTAAATTGTGAAAAATATAGCGCCGGGCTTGTTTGTTCGGCTAAAGAAATATAGTTATAACAATATGTTTGTACATGCAAGCACTAAATAATTTTAAAATTTTATGTACAGGAAATTGAATGAGAAAAGATTCTTGTATTAAGTAATGTACACGGAGTTCTTATTGTTAGTAATATTCGTAGAATATTTTAAAATAATTTTATTGACTTAAAATATATTATTGATTTTCAAAAATGATTTTTTCCTAAATTTTAATGAATCAAGTATATTTTTGACATAAGCAGAATAAAATAAATTTACCTATATTTTTATATTGTTTTCCATAATCATTCTATATTGTAGCACTCATGGCCGCGATTGACTATTTTAAAAATTATCTTGAAAAATATAAGTTGGGTTTGAGTAAAACTATACATGCAGATTATCAATTTATACCAAATATAAGCTTATATATATATATATATATATATATATATATATATATATATATATGAGGGTGGTCCTTAACAAGGACATTTCAAATTGCCAAAGCTTCCAAATTAATAAAAAATGAATCTCTAATAGTATTAGCTCTCAATATGAACATTTAGATAGAGCGCACGCCAATTGAAAGTTTCTTATCAATTACTTACATTTTGAATAGCTATAATAGTAATATGTGATATTTCAATTAAAATTCGTTTTAATAAATATTCTTGATTTAGTTCATAATTGTCAAAAGTTACTATTAAATATTCTGTGCTAAGTATGATAATTAGCAAACTTCTTTAATACATTATTGGCATATATAGGAATTTTGGATATATTGATGTTCAACTGATATTGATATTATTCTAGCCTTTTTATAAATTTTCACTTGAACTGGGTTTGAACTTTATTTTTCACTATTTAATGCCTCATTTGCCTTCCTAGAAATTTTCTGGGAAGGCAAATATATTAATATTTGTGTGATATTGATAACATTTTTCCATTCGTCAAAATTTACCATTTATTACTTATATGGAATTATTGTTATAATCATTGTTATGATTTGGACCATTTTTTTGAAGTGATTAATTTATAACGTGAATTGTAGTTCACGTTAATAATTACAATTGTAGTAAGAGTTCGTGATCCACCAAGATGCTGCCCACCTCTGTTAAAAAAGAACACTTTTCACCAACAATTCAGAAGAACAAGATTTTAATTAGTTAGTGGCCTGGCTATATCAGACTGATTAAAAATATTACGTTCAGTTTAAAATTGTTTTATTTAAAGAAACAAAATGATACGATGTTGAAAATTGACAGATGATATTATATGTATGAATTTTGTGTTACTTGTCTGAACATTAAGATATTACTTGTTACTTACAATTAAATGTAGTTTAAGAATTTACTGATCTTACTTAGTTGCGGTTTCAGTTGATACTAATTTACAAAATTTAAATAATTTTATATCATTTTTCTGATCGGTCCGTTTTCATCTGATTGATCAGGCGACTACTCCTTACATTCATCATGCAATATGATAATATTAAACTGTGATTTAGGTGGGTCAGGTTCAGAGAACATAGTTTTTTAGAAGGACGAATTAATGATTGATGTATTGTTTATGGAAAGGATATATTACAATATAAAATAGTTTGATATTTGATACTTCGAAATAGTGCAATAAAATTATTGGGTTTCTCTATTGGTATCATGTATAAAGATTATTAAAATATATATATATATATATATGTATATATAATTTTATTAGACCACGGTGTCTAACCAACGGTGTTAACACACAACATTATTCAAAAAATCAAACCCCACCCAAAAGTGAATTGTTAGTTATTTGAATCAGAATTAACATGTACTAAATGTTTTTAAATGTTATTTTTGCATTCAATAAAATTGCAATTGTTTAAAAAGCATATAGAATGTATGTGTGCACAATTCGTTATTTATCAATTTATAAATACATCCTGTGTTCTGCAATACAGAACGATAAAGTCAGTTTAAAATTAAATTGGTTACCTTTTTATAATTTTTTATGTGCACATATTGCACACTACAGTTTGCAATACGTTTTGCAATATATATTGGTATTTTGTATGTGTGTGTTTTTGTAGGTTTATATATACATATAAACATATTTGTTCGATGCTATTCAATAGGACATACGGACATAAAACACATTAATTGCACAATGCTCCATCTATATACATTGCGAGTATCTCTGAATAAAGCGTCGAACATTTTTATCGTTTGAACTGAGAGCAATTGATCAATTGAAATGGGATTCTAAAAGAGGAACAAAAACGCCCCTTAACGAAAAAAGTATAATAACGAAGAACGGACTACGGCAAGAGCACTAGAGGGGATTAAGGGTGAAGTATTGCGGGAAAATCTAGTACAAAACTAGTATTAATGAAGCTCTCAAATTCTATAAGTACATATACCACAAGAATAAGCCAACTCTCTGGTGGGTACTTTCAATGGTGACTATGGGTTGAATTTAAATATTTGTTCATTTTTTTAAATTAATGATATTTCTCAAACTAATTTTTGTTTTCAATTATTTATATCTGAGTGTGTGTATATGTTAATATTTTAATATAAAAGAAAATCTTGCCTTACCTCTATTCCATTGCTCTGGTTCATGTGGTACTACTCTGCTACTAGGTCCAACAGCAGATAAAGCTGAAACAAAGAAAATTTATTTAGTTATATACAGATTATTAAGATAAAATGTATAATAATATTGATATACATTGTTAGTGTATATGTAATACCCTTGGGTAATAAAATCATTTTAATTATATAATGTAAATCAACCTATTTAATGAAATACATGTTTTACAACTAACTATTTAATCATATGTTTTGAATGTATTTTTGATAGGCATGTAAAGAATTTATTGTAAATATCAATTAAAAAATAAATGGCGGTATATATAATATTTTAGAACATTACTTGTTATTGCAAGTTTACCGGTTGAACTTTATAAATTTTGATACGGAACCCATATAAACATAATAATTGTATTTATTAGTAAAATCTCTATAAAATATCTCATAAATTGTTGTGCATATGTCTAATGATCATTTTTGACCGCCAAAAATGGCTCCCCTATTAAATTGATTTTATTGAATTGTGAAATCGATAGACCTGCCTTTGCAATTAACTTATCACCAGGTCTCCTCATCAATGGGAATAGAATGTCTTTTAAGCATTCAAGTCGGTTGATCCGTGCTCTCAAAATCGTGGACCAGAATGTATCAGAACATACATACATATACATATCCATATACATACACATTTACACAACACACGCACATCAATTTGTCTAAGGTATGCGCACGTAGTAGTATGCAAAAAAAAATATTTTCGATTTTTTGCAATTACTTTAATGACTATACGGAAAGTTTATATGAAAATTTCAATTATAAAATCACAATACAAATAAATATTATTAATATATTAGTTCAAAAATATTAAATTAAAAATTTGCCTCATAGTCGTATATAGGCGCCATTTACATAAGTGATAGATGTCGTCTATAAACAATGTTCTTAGCAAAAGGGTTCTTTCAAGTTATATGTTTTCGATAAATATTACACATTGTCACAAACCTTAATAAACAAAAATTATTAAACATTATCATTTTTTTTTCGATTATAATATGTACTCAAAATTTTATTTTCATTAATTGGAGATAGTGGAGACATTAGAGACAACAAAAATAAATTAGCACTCTAATCGATGCTTTTTTAATTTATAGAGAGGTAGAATTATTTAATACGTAAAAGAATTATGCAGTTAAATCACATTGTAAAGCTGTAATTATGTCTTTATTTTCAATAAAAAAAACAAATTTCAAATAGGTCTCACAAAATCACACGGCGAACCTATTAACAAACGTGCTAATTAAGTTGCTTTAAATATTTATTTTACTATTAAGTAATTTTCAACTTTGTAAATTGTAAATCAACAAATTTACTAAATATCCTTAACTGGACAGTTGTAAATATAGTAGTGAATAAAAAAATAGATCTACTTTAGATTGAAAGGCGAGATTGATTAGACATCCAAGTCTTAAGTTTTTATATATAATTTGTTGAAGATTTCTAGAAAGTGCAAACTATAGTCTTGTACAATAGTTGCCTTTATGTAGTCGTAATTTGAAAATTATTAAATAAAAAATAGTATTTCTACAATAACACCTTCTTGTGTACATTATATCTAAATTCAGGCACGTATTTCGTATGTAGGTCTACGGTTGTTTTATAGTGACAAGTAACACAGACAAAGTATGTGGGCAAGTGCAATGAGTATTTGTGCTGGCAAGAATAATTAATTAAAATGTGATATATAAACCAAACTACACGTTAATATATCAAGCCGGAGTTGGTGCGCCAGTCGGCGCGCGGTTGTCGGCCAAATACTATCTACGACCATCATATAAATAAACTTGCACGTACTGTAAATTGTTTCTTTTCTTAAATAAATTCATTATTAAATATATTATAACTATTTACAAAAAAATCACTAAATATTACGTAGAACATAACTGGGAACGCAGCGTTAGATTCTTATAAATGAGTTGGAGTACTTTGAATAAATGCAAGGCCATTTATTTTCTTTCTTTAATTAATTAAAATTATTCACTGCAATAGAGAAAAAAGCAAAACAAGCGCATTCTGAACATTATTACAAAATATTTTGTAGTATTCGTAAATATATCTCCTGAAAGTAGTTAAAAATGAAGTATAAAAATACCATATGAAGTATGAAGATAATAATGGGTATTAGTACTGCCCTAGAGTAGTTCCGTGAACTGAGTAGAACTCGGACTTCAGGCAAGAATACTGCGAGAGATTTCGCATTGCCCATTCACACCACAGTGCCCAAAGTAAGCTATTTTAAATTGCAAACATAATTTTGGCCGATATATTCAAATAAAAATTGACATCACTAATACATGATATCAGGTTTTACAGAGCCAAAGGTTGTCCAAGGTTCGACCTTAAACTTTACGAAGTATAATCAAATTTATTATATTTTTTTTTGTTATAATTTTTATTTTTATTTTTGAATTCATATATAAGGTAAAGAATTTTAACTTGTCGAAAGATTGATAATGTCTACAAAATAATACAATATTTTCACTGTATTTAGGTAAATAATTCTGAGATGATTTTTAAAACTGATATATACTCTTTTTAATTTCATACATTGGATGCCGTTTTAAATTACAATGCATGATAATTATCAATTAAGACAAAAGACTTAAAAATGTTCTAGAACAAGAAGAATCCTTCCCATTTAAAACTATTTACTAATATATTTAATATATATGTAATGTTCATGAATATAATTCTCCAAAATATGAGAAATTTATTATAATCCATTTAGGCTATAAAGTATTATATACTCAATACAGACATAATAATTGTTCTAGTTATAATATCAATTTTATAACATACAATATATTTAAATATGTGTGTGAGTGAATGACATAAGCCAAATAGCTCATAGAATAGTTATGTATTCTGATTGCTATTGAAAATAAAAACTACAGGAAGTTAAAAATTAAAAAAAAAAAAAAAAAAAAAAAATATGTTCTGCAGCAAGAATCTTGCTGCAGAACATATCGCTATAGCTACCAATACGTTCCACTATATAAACTCAATATCTTATTATGGAATCAAGATTTAGATGTTTTTGAAAGCGTAAAATCTATTTTTTATTACGTTTTTTGTGATATGAACTTTAGGTTCATTCATACAAATTGAAATAAGAATTCAGACGTTCAAATTAATAAAGCACTTCATCTGAGTATCTCATATTCATGAACTTCAATAGACATTTCCGAGCCTTATGTTATAAAATAGAACGAACGAATAGCCAGAACAAAAAAAATACATCCGAATAAAATCATAACCATGAAATAGCAAAGACAGAATATCTGCCCTGCTTGGAATAAGAAGATTTCAAAGAGCGCTTGTTGAAGCAGTCATTATAAGAAAAATCCTTTTGTGGATTTGAGATTTTTATCAAATTAACAACAACTCAAAAAGGAAAAACCGCTTCAGAGAAATATGAAATATGGAGAAAGCGTACTGGTCGAAATAAAAAGAATTTAAGTGCCCTAGGAATTTTCATATGCATTTTACAAAAGGTGTCTACCTCACGTTATATATATTCTGAAGGAATTGCACAGAATAATGTGAGCTTTTGTGCTGCATTGTCGGCGCACTGCAAAAGTTCTCTGTTTTTCCTTCTTGCTGTTTCAGATGCATTTAATGTTGTTTTTCTTTTGAATACGATTATATCCTTATAACTCATATCTCAGCGGTTTCCACGCAATAAATAAAATTCTCTGCTTGCTTTAGAAATTGCACTTGAAGGAGAACAACAAATTATCAAAGTTATAATCTTGTTATATTTTCTATAATAATAATAGAGAACTTGGTCGAAACTTCTATTGGGGTGGAATGTTTTAATTAATTTCTAATATTAATAATTGAATGTGAATACCCTTTTGTGTCATAGAATATTATATTGTACAAATTATTCACAGTTGGTTTTTAATTGAATTTGGAAATCCAGTGCATTTATAATTATAATAAATATTTCAACAATAAATAATTGACTATCACCATTATTGATATGTTCTATTTGTTTCTTCACATTTTATGTCTTCTGGACATTTTGGCATACCTTACAATTAGTAAAAATGCATGTACGTGTATGTGTATACATGTGTGGATACAAATTTCTAATTAAATTCTGTGCTTGCTTTGAAAATTGCACTTGAAGGAGATCAATAAATTATCCGAGTTAAAATCTTTTTTATAATAATAATAGAGAACTTGCTGGAAACTTCTATTGCAGTGGAATGTTTTAATTGATTTCTAATATTAATAATTGAATGAGAATACGCTTTTGTATCATAGAATATTATATTGTACAAATTTATCACAGTCGGTTTTCAATTGAATTTGGAAATCCAGTGCATTTATAATTATAATAAATATTTTAACAATAAATAATTGAATTTTATCAATAAATTATGTTTTTTTTTATTTTTTCGCGTTTCATGTCTTCTAGACATGTTGGCATATCTTAGAAAAAATGCGTGTACGTGTGTGTATATGTATGTGTGGATACTAATTTTTAAATGAAATTCTGTGCTTGCTTTAGTAATTGCACTTGAAGGAGAACAACAAATTATCAAAGTTATAATCTCTCATAAATGAGAATATCCTTTTGTGTCAAAGAATATTACATTGTACAAATTAATCACAGTTGGTTTTCAATTGAATTTGGAAATCTTGTACATTTATAATTACAATAAATATTTAAACAATTAATAATTGACTATCGCCAATATTGATAAATTTCTTTATTTCTTTGGGTTTCATATTTTCTAAACATTTTGGTATACCTTAGAAAAAATGAATGTAAGTGTGTGTGTATTTATGTGTGGAAACAAAATTTTTTCGCGTGTTTGGGAGCACGGATCAACCGATTTGAATTATTCAAAAGAGCATTCGATTCCTATTGGTACGGAGACAAGCTGATTAGTTTCTGGCTAAGGTTGGTTCAGCCGTTTTGGAGATACGGAACAAAGGATGCAGTTGGCAATTAAGTTTTTGAGAGAACAGAGCTTCCAATTTGAATGATTCAAAAACCATTTCACTAGTATTAACGTAACAAAAAAAATCGATTGAATTTTTGCAATAGCGGGTCCAAGGTCCAACAGTTTCAAAGATCCAAACACAGAGGTTAAAAAAATGTCATTTGGAGGACAAAAATAATCGTTAGATATATGCACTTAAAAATATCAGATATTTTACAAAGACTTCAATAATGATAAGTGCCATTTTTGTTTCCATTTCTATGGGGTCCGTATCAAGTTTTATGAAATTTGAATTGAATATGATGTTTGTGTACATAATGCAAATAACTACAAGTTCAAACTAGCTGTAAGTGGAATTCTGTCTTGAGGCAATTATGGCATCGTGCCTTAAGGCAAATTGCTGGAACTTCCCGTACCGTAACGAAATGTTCGAGGAATACTGAATGTTTTCAAATAGATTATTATAAATATTGTAACATTGTGTAATATTTATAAGAATTATATAAACTGAATTGCAGAGTTGAAATTATTTGTAAAGTATATTAGAACTATAGTCAGAATTAAAAATTAAATCTGAAATATTTTCGATATACAAAAAAAAAAAAAAAAAAAAAAAAAAAAAAAAAAAAAAAAAAAAAAAAAAATGGAACAAAATTTTTTTTTCCAAAATCAATTATTTTGTTAAGACAAGCTGAAAGTTCTTTCAATCATTTAAATCGGACGCTTAGTTCTCTCAAAAACTGCCATTTTTTACATATTTAGCTCCGTATCTTCAAAATGGCTGGGCCTGCCTTTGCCAAAAACTAATAAACACTTCTCCCAATCATTACTAATTGAATGTTTTTTACATCATTCAAATCGGATACTCCGTTCTCTCAAAATTCGATTTCTATTTTCTGCACTCTTTGCTCCGTATCTCCGAAACGGCTGGACCTGCCTTTGCCAAAAACTAATCAGCTCTTTTCCCTATCAATAGGAATCGAATGTTTTTTGAACCATTCAAATCGGTTGATCCGTGCGCCCTGAAACGTGACTGGAAATTTGTATCCATACATACATACACACACACACACACACACACACACACACACACACACACACACATCCATTTTTTCTGAGGTATGCCAAAACGTTCAGAAACCTTCAAAACGTTGAGAAATGTAAAAATTTTCAATTCCGATTTTCGGCCCATTACAATAACTTACCCTACGGGAAGTTAATTAATAAAGAAAATTTAGCTTAATTTTCTTCAGTAAATTTTCTTTAATTCCTAATTTATTAGACATAATCAAATTTAACATATCTGTAGATATAGTTAATTCATTTTATTTTAAATGATATTTACAAAATATTAACGTCGTTTTTACATCATTCTCGCACAAAAATGCCTTATGCAAGAATTCACATATTCAAATATAAATAAATACCAAACATTTCTGATATATCAGATGGCATTGCATTGAAAAATATTTTCGAAATTCGTAAACTCACTTTTATCGATTTGACAAAAGCCTTTACCTACATACACAAGCCTAAAAATACCATATCGAGATCACACGGCAAAATTTATACATGTCGGATGATGCCATACATCAATTTCTCATACAAAAATACATTCATATGTTTGTCACAGGACATCACATTCTAGGTCAAGATTTGAAATATGTGTTCGATAAAAATATGACGTTGACATTTTTTTTTGGTCAAGGTCGGTTATTTTTGTAAAATATTCGAACGTTCGACGAATATTTTTAAACTATTTTATTATATGAAATATTTGCATTCTCAATTGATTTAATTTATTTTCAATGGTAAGTCCACTTCATTGTCAATAAAATTTGAAAAAGATAAGTTTAAGATTTTGAGTTATAATATAATGAAAACAAAATTATATAGCACTGCCATATGATGTATAGTAAGTGTGAGAAAAATGATTTGATTTAAAGTTTCATATTCAAATTATTTACACATATATAAATATATATGTATATATGGGTGTATTCATGTATATATTTCTATATATTGAATCCGAAACCAAAATAAGATTTAAAAAAAACGTAGATACCAAGTTTAATATTAAAATTCGTCGTAGCGAAAAATCGCGTTTGATAGCGTCCCACGAAATCTAATCAGAATCGTAATATCCGATCCATCACATCGATAGGTGTGAAGAAAAAAATATTTTGTATGAACGAAAATGGCGATATCACAGTTACTGAAATTTCATAATTTTGAATGTTACATGTAGTAAAGTATATCTTATACATTCTTTCTCTATCTGTATCCATTCATTTTGTAGCATACGAGCAAATCTGAGTTTCACTGGTTAATAAATATCTAACTCTTAGTGTAAAATATTGCATACTAATGTTCATAAGATTACGAACAAGTAATTTGAAGTTAAATTATTATGTACTATGTAAATTACTAATAAAAGGGTATTCTGGCATAAAATTTTTTTAAGAATCAATTGTTTTTGGGATGTTTTCAAAGTTATTCAAAAAAATGTGTACAAGAAAATTATTAAAATTAAAATTATTTTTAGTAATATAGCTGTTTCGCCACGATAATCCTTCTCTTATTGCTACCTCTGCAAAATTTTAAACGCGTTTTTCTCGAAACTATCTTTTTCTATACGATATCCACGATTTCTACTGGTTCGATTCGATTTTCTCTTCTACTGGATCGATTTACTTGAATTTTTTACAGAGAGTTTTTTTCTCTTCAGTATGAACCACACTCATACTAGAATTCCGATTTCAACTATTTTTAAAAATTCGGGAATATTTTTTATCACACAGCCGCTATTTCGTGGAAAAAATTCGAGAAAGTAATTTTTTTTCACGCAGCCGCTATTTTGTGAAAAATAGTATCCTCCATAGTTTATACTACTGCAAAATTATTATTTTTAGTTCACAATATTTTAAATTTTATTGAATAACAATCAATCAAACGTAATCGCACTGATATATGATTAATTAAGAATTATATTAGTAATTCTTAATCATACAAAAGTTGCTATGGAACATGTAGTAACACAACTAAAACCAAAGCCATACATAGCTATGATATAATTCATAATATATATATATATATATATATATATATATATATATATATAGAGGATATGATCTGGCATGTGTATATAAACATACTCTAAAAGGTAAGTCTTTAAAATAAAATACATTAATACTGCTTTAAAATCTGGTTAGTAGAGTTATTCATAGATTGCGCAAAGAACTTATAGGCTGTTGAACAAAAATTGTGTAATAGGAAGTCCGTGTTATCGAAGGGATGTAGCATTTTTAGCTCTGCGTAGTATGTGAACCGTGTGATATAAATTTGTATGTCTATAAATATCTATATATCACATATTTCATATTTAATATGAGGGAACAGACGTGTCTATCCACATAAGCACTCACACCTGCAAACAAAACCGCAATATTGCATAGCATATTTTTTTCAGGAGATTTTATTGCGAGCGTGCCTCTAGTGGCGGCATGAATGCGCTTTTTGCTTCATTCGCATTTTTGTCAACGATTCCCTGACGCTCATATCCATAGCGTTATTTGTAACACATGTCAAACCATTAGGTATATACGAAGGATTTTGAATAAGAAATTTATAGTTTTGTTAAGATTTGATCGATGTATTTGGAATTTGTAGTTAACTTCTAGTAATCTAGAAGGATTAAGATGGCGCCGGTATGCTTGAAATGAACTGATTTTGTATTTTTATTAAACGCGATCGTTAATTATTTCACATAAATAAACAAGTAAGAATCCATTGAAAAAGTACTTTTGACATGTTTTATGATGTATAGTTTCTTTTATAACATTTTTTTTTCAAAATTTAAATAACTATAATAATTATGAAATCAATGCACATGTACATTGTATTATTGTTTATTTGTTGTTCTCGCTGTCATCAAGTTTTTCTTGAACTTACTGCCGGAGTAGTTAGTGTTATAGCCAGAGTTTCAGTTATTTCATGATTTCTCAGCGTGTCAAATTTGGAATATGAATGTGTGTGCTTGTATGTGAGCACAAATTTACCATTAGTCGACCTCTTTCGGCTGCGATAATTTTGAAAATTTGAGAGCCATTTGATAAAACTCGATGAGGTCCAGCACTGTATTGTTTTGCATGTGAACCGAAGAAGGCATTTCTTTATAATTATAAATTATTGCAAATTCGTTTACCAAAATCTTGAACCGACTTGAAAAATCTAAATGTTCCTGAAATATATCAGTTGCAAATTGTGCTGATTCCACTACAATTGATCCTGCCGTTTTTTGGTAATTAATTGTTATAAAAAAAAAGATTGTTCATAAGGTTCACACGCGATTGAAGTAAAACTTATTTACTGCTGTACAAGATAGCATAAATACATCATGTAACAATTTTGAATAATGTTCATTAGTAATATGGTAACACTCGTGATGCACATATTTATCAGTGTCAACCATTATACACATTTATATAATAATAAATTATAAATTATATATTTATAATAGCATTAAAAATACTTATAATTTTTAAAAACAATGGTGTAATTAAAATCATACTTTAAATATGACATGATCGGTTTGGTCATTGTAATTAGCATTTAGAAATGAACCTTCATTAAAGAAATGAAGTAATTGCTGATTAGTAAATTCTATAATATTCGTTCACACAGTGAATTATGTTAAAAACGCTTAAACAAATATTGTTTTCGCAACTTCACTCATCATGTAATAATTGTGTTTGAAGACCTTCATGTAATTAAAATTAACATACATTCATTGACTGAATGTATTTTTTTTTACTTTTTCGCTGGCTATATATCTCATTCTTTGAACCGCTGTAGTAACTGTTTTGCCTAAAAATATTTTTCATTTCAATAACTTCAAAGATTTATAAAATCTACAAATATTATAGAAATTATGTCAATAAACTTGCTGCATTTGTTTTATTATTTTCATTATAATTATTTACGGCGGACAGGGTAAAATATGCTTCTGATTCAGGCATTTTTCATTAAATCAAGAACCGTACTACGCTGTAAACTTTAAAATGTTTATTTATCTATGCCGATTTCCTCGTTGATATTAGTATGCATACAACGTTGATGCCGGTACGCATACAACAACTGATCTCTATTCACATATGCGACGACTAATCACAATCGAACCGTATAGAAATGATATCATCGAGAGCAAATGACGAATCATTGGCACTCGACTCTTATCTACCGTAACGCACTTCCGTTGCATTTGTACGGATTCACACCCAAGCCGCGCCTAAAAAGTTTAAATGCTCATTCTACTTAGTTTATATTCAAAAGAACTCTACTTGTTATTTTGAAATGAAGTAGCGCTTGCATAATGGTAATAAAATGTATATATTTTTTTGCTTTTAAAGGCCATAATAATCATACAAAAATGAATATTATGTTTCAATCAAAGCAGAGTTCTGAAATATTTGTCGCATCTCCAACTAATCAATATCTCATCTACGATTGTAATATTATATCTCATTTGTTCCAAAGAGGCAGTCGAATTAGCACATCTCGTTGCGCTCTCGATTCGTAAGTAATTTGACTATCTTATTTGTGTTTATTCTGCGACGTGTATCTTTTGTATCTGTACTCTGTCTGTGCATACAAACGCAATACTTTGTCAGGTCGTTACCTTTCACAATGAATCTTATTCCCTTTGTTTTCTAGCAAACAATTAGGTACACATGCTCTGAGCTGCGATACAAGCCTGTCTTATTTCCATTGAGCCATACGATCGTGTGTATTGCACGCGCGAACCTCAGCGGGAAAGGATATGTTTGTAGTACATCAAGGATATTGAGATGTCCTATTAAAATCGTGGCAGTGACGCACAGATATTCCTGTATATGCAAGATGTATTAATTATAGTATATATATACGAATTGACTTGACTTAGGAAATTCAAAAATTAAAATGTTGATGAAGTACAATATTTAGTTGTGTATATATTCTTAGGTAATAGCACGCTAATTGCAAATAACTGCCAGCAATAAATTTTATTTATTTCAGCCTTTCAAGCCATTCAATGTGTATCGATAAGAACTCGCATTGCTTAGACTTTCCCGTTGATCGGTCAATCAATATCTTCCTTATTAGAAAAAAAACAAAAAAAAATCGTAATTATTTGGTAACTGTTTTAAAATTTTTATAAAACTTAGCTTATTGCTAGCGCGCATTGTTTTAAAAAATGTGCTGTATTGAGTTTTAAAATAATGATTTGTGTTTTCTGAAACTAATATAATATTTTTAATTATTTGTCGAAGCCAATAACATGTTTGGCAAATTTTGCGTAATAAAATGTGCAAAAAATTTAATAATTTGAATAGTTTCTTATATTAGGATGCCCTACAGCGTTACGTATATTCAAAAACCACTCGTAAATTAATATACAGAATTTTCGTTATATGAATAGGGAGAAAATCAGACCTATCTCTCTAGAACAAGATGCTCATTTACAAAACCATTATCATTCCGAATTGGACCTACGGTATAGAACTGTGGGGTGCGCATGTAAATCGAACGTCAATCGAAATAATCGAATACAAATAAGTCAAAGCAAAATTTTAAAAATCCTAACTAATGCACCATGATATATATCCAACTACTGCCTTCGCAAAGACCTGAACATTCCAACCGTTGCAGAATACATAAAATCAAAAAGCATATGTCACATCAACAAATTAGACCCAGGCCCAATGATCTTCCACATTTGTCAACATAGAATCATTCCGCACTCGACAGAGTAGTTAATGCCTTAATTCCAGCCACAGTTTATGTTATAATTATTTTGTTAATATTCTGTTTGTTATATGCATGTGATTATATATGTGATATTCTGTTTGTTATATGCATTTATATTTTTGTATTTAGATTTAATTTTTTTTTTGTATAAACCTCAACAATTTTGTGTTATAAAACTGAAAGTTTTGATTGATTTGATCTAGCAATGTAAAATGTTATTGAATGTGATCTTGAGAAAGTTATGGAATGCATAATTCTTTGAAACAAAAATTATTTATGTTTTCCAGAACTATAATACTCTTTAAAAATTTACCACGTGTATAGTCAGTGACATATTATGGTATGATATATGTGACTTAAATATTTATTTGTTTCATATAATCTTTTGTAAGCTTCAAAACCGACATGGTTAATAAAATCCTTAAATTTATGTAAAATCGATTCATTTGCACTATATAGTTATTCTAAATAAAGTAATGTCGTCAGAGTGTATTAATGTAATTGTTCGATTTAACTAATCAGTATAAAATCAATTAATGTATTATTAATATTATTCCCCTTTCGACTTTAACGATATTTATTTTCAAAAAAAATAATATAATATTTAAGATGTGTATATAATGAAGTATTTTTTTTATTATTTGTTGTCTTTCAAAAATGCTTGGTTGATTAAAACGTAATTCTTACGTTTGGGACACCTTTAATGCATAAAACATATTTTAGAATAATCCATGCCCAACTAAAATCTATAGTATCAATGAATTTGCAGTAGGCATCTAAAGAATATTTTACAAGTGAGTATGAAATTAATTAATTTATCATTACCTATTCGTCTTTTGACATATTTATTGGAAGCTAAATTTTGTATTTGGTAAACACCTAGTCAATAAATTAATTATTTTCAAAAACATTATTATGCCTAGCTTAAATCTGTGATTTCATAGTCATTGTGTGATGTCATTGGGCATATAATAGAATATGTAACACAGTAGTATAAAATTAATTCATTATTCCTTTTTCGTCTTTCATCTTATTTGGTTGACTGCAATCTAATTCTTATGTTTGGAAAGCTCTTAATCAATAAAACAAGCATTTTCAAAAACTTTTTCCAAGCCCAACTAAAATCTGCGCAAATAATCATGACGAGGCCCTTCCTTGCTAACGATCAACCCTCAAGGTGCGTTTATTGCCTCCAGTTATCGGATCTTAATGCCTCGAGTTGGTTTTAATGAAATTCTCCTTCGCTTTCGCCCCGAACTCATTTCCTCCAGCTACGATGTGTTAATTAGCAGTAAATAAGTTGAACAAAAAGATTCAAATTTAAAATTGCTTTCAAACTAGTTGTTAGTTGCGAAATAATCTTTGAAAACTATTAATGGATATAGCTTATTTGCATTTACAAATGGTATGTAGCGTTAATATTATTCCGCCGGCTTCGACCGCTTTGGGTATAAAAGATTTTAATAGTTATAAACTTTGCTTTTAAAAAGAAGCAAATTACAATTAAAACTTTTCCTTGGAAATAGATTTCAATTCAGCAAAAGTTTTGCAGTATTTTTATTAAAAAAATAATATTTATATAGCTGAGAGTATATAAAGTACGTGGTGCTATGAATACTAATGCAAAATGACAAACAGCAAGTAGTTTGTTCCAGTATCTTGAGACTATAAGAATGGCGATGTAATAATTAAAACTTGTCGACGAGTTTGAAAGTTTGCTTGTGATAT
The DNA here is from genome assembly GCF_003426905.1 of Ctenocephalides felis. Classification (NCBI taxonomy): domain Eukaryota; kingdom Metazoa; phylum Arthropoda; class Insecta; order Siphonaptera; family Pulicidae; genus Ctenocephalides; species Ctenocephalides felis. The sequence goes on from NW_020537646.1 coordinate 28,467,717, forward strand.
ACACACAGATGACTTGATATTATTCATAATAATAAACAAGTCTAATTATAATTATTGAAGTGAAATTAACAAGTATTAGAATTGACTCAATTTTAAACCAAGTTATCAAAATAGGATATGTGCGAAATATGTATTTAGGTACTAAAAAAATGTCCTAATTATCATTATAAGCTAGTAGTTCGAATTCAGATCAGTTTTAAAGCATTTGTTTAAAGTGTAAAAGTGATGATAAAATAAATAATCATATCAAAGATTTTCGTTTGTCTATACTACATTCAGTAAAGGCGGACTTTACATATTTTGTTGGCAGGATAGGACTCTACAAATTAATTGGTGGCAGCGGTGGGCACTATACATAATTTGGTGTCATTGGTAATTCGAATATATATATATATATATATATATATATATATATATATATATATGATTGTTTCTTTTCCGAACAGTAAATCCAAAAATAAAGAAAAACAATTTGTTTTTTGAAGATGTTTAATAACGACGTTTTGGAACTAGATACGTTCCATCATCAGGTATATTCTGTAATAATTTATCCATATCACTAATATTTTGTTAAAAGCACTAGAGGAGATTTGTAAATGTTTTTGCCTTCACAAGACTTTGTAACACACTTTGTTTGTCTTGTGTCTTTGTTTGTCAATATCTGAGCATTTCATACAATTATATTGCAGCTTGTTACATATGGGTATTAATTATATTTGTAGTTATACTAGAAGTATTGAACTCATGCAACATTCAATGGATATTCATAATAATCAATTTGAAATTATTTAAAACAATAGTTATTAATTGATTATAGTTTTTTTTTATTATTCAAATGTTTAATTACGGTACAAGAAGTTCCAGCAATTAGCCTTAAGGCTAGATGCCATGCGCCCCACTAGTTGTTTTTATCAGGTGTTGTGTATTATATATTTTATTCGGTGTATATTTTAATAGATATATAGGAATTTTAAAATCTATTTTTTCTCATTTGTTATTTTTAGTTTATATTTTTGCTATTAAATAAATAAATTAGTTAAAAAACATTGACTGCATATTCGTGTAGCAGTATCCTGGAACGCTCAGTTTAAGACAGGCCCATTTTCGTGTTGGCGTTATTTTATAAATATTTTAACAATATTGTCGGATTGAGTGACTTTGTCATACTTGGTTTATTGAAGTTACAACTATTTACATAGTATGTATATTCTTTGTATACAAATAATGTGCACGAGTATTCTGGCAAAGACTTTCTTAAAAATCTTAAAATTCTTACATCTTCAAGACTTCTTAAACATGTTAATTTTAAGCTTATTATGTTAGAAGCTTGTAAGATCCACATATAATAACGTTGAAAACATTGTGCAAAATTATTAAAAGCAATGGTTAAATAAAATAATATTCAAATACAATAGATTTTGTAATGCAATTCATTCATTCGAACACGATAATGGATGATGACTATACACTGCAACAGGTCATTTACCAACTAGTCGTTAATCATGTAAATCCATAAATATTCCCATTAATAATAAAAACACTATAAAACACTCATAAAATGCATAAAATAACTCATAAAGCAATTTTGAAAGTGCATCGATAATTATATTGATATCGTGATCATCGATCTATTAAAAAAATATACCATATAAAAAATACATGTACAATAATACGTAATTTTAATTTAAAAATAGATGCGTTTATGCAACGACCATATTTTTGGGTCCCTCTTGGGTGTTTTTATGCATTATGTGTTTTACCTTTATTTATCTTGTAATTGATCTAAATTATCTCCCAATAGGGCAAAAAATCGTATAAAAATTGAAAATGTAAATTTTTATATATTTTCACGTTTCAAATGATTCTGAACATTTTGGGTAACCTTAGAAAAAATTGATGTATGTGTGTATGCGTATGCAAGTATGTGCGAATACAATTTTTCGTCGACGATTTTTTTGTCGAGAACGCGGATTAACCGATTTGAATAATTCAAAAAACATTCGATTCGTATTAATGGGGAGGCGTCGATTAGTTTTTGGCCAAGGCAGGTCCAGCCATTTAAAAGATGTGAGGCGAAAAGTGCAAAAAATTATAATTCCGTTTTTGAGAGAAACGTATCAGATTTGAATGGTTTAAAAAGTATTGTTTGTATTAACAAATCAAAAACTGAATAAATTTTTGAGAAGGTAGGTCCAGCGGTTTAGGAGATCCAATAAAAAAGTAAAAAAACGCCATTTTGATTCAAAAATGATCATTAGACATATGTACCTCAAATTATCAGATATTTTATAGAGTTATTAATGATACAAAATTTGTTTACACAAATACAAATTTTGTTTACACTTCCATGGGTTCCGTACTAAGATTCATAATGTTCTTAGATATTTCGTCTCTGAAATAGTTACGCATTGCGATTGCTTTGAAAGAAAAAAATTCAAAATAATCAAAATTATAAAAAAGGAAAATCAATAAAAATGGCAGTTTTTGCAAGAATTTCAAAATTCTCAAAAATTAAATTTAAAAAAAAATTAAACTTTTGAAAATATTAAATTACATGCATGAAGCTCCAGCAATTTGTCTTTTGGCACCACTAGTTTTTATCTCAAATTAACAAAACACTTATTATCGAACACTTCGATCGGAGTGGTTGGCAGTCACCCTGTTAATCATAAAAAATTAGCAAGTGTTAAAAATAATAGTTTAGGTGTTCACCGTTTCGATACCTTTTAGTTCAATATTAATTTTATATAAGACTCGTAACAATTAAAACAAAAACTACATACAATTTTGATAATATATAACTAAAGTAGAAAAATTATTATTAAATAAGTACAAAAGTTAAAAGCTCAAGACGAACTGCACAAATAGAAGTTACCCCTAAATTTTTTGATTTCACCGAGCACGAAAACATTAGCATTTAAGGCTAGCTTGATCAGGAAACGGACGCGAGCAGAAATCAGTTTCGTGACTTCTGATTTCGACGGGTTGACGTGCCTGAAGCGGTTTTCTTTTCGTCCTCCAAGTCACGCGATATAATCTAAAAGAACACACCCGCGCGAACCGATGTGACATCATCATTAATCCGAGGATTCATACTATAAGATACTTTCTGGCATGTTGAGGTAGACGAAAAGGCGTGCGATGAATAAAGATTTGTGTGGATACATTGATAGCAGTAGCAAAATGTTAAAATGCGGTTCAGAAAGAGAGAAATAAATCAAATCTAAAGTTTTTCACCCGGAATATCTTACTTGTAAACTTTTTGGAACAGTAATTTTTCAATCATATCAATAAAGTTTGTATTGGCTTAACTTGAGCTAGATTTTACTCAGAAGCAAGTTCAATTGGATATAGTAATTTAAATCCATGATTTAACTGTTGAACAAATACTGATGAAAATAGGTAAGTCGAACTAATTACATACTCTATGTATGTTCCACCAATTTTTTTAATCCTTATTTAAATAGGTATTAATCAAAAAAGGAACGATAGGATTCTTGATAAAATCATTTCTTTTTAGTTATTCCTTTTTTGTTAGTTAGGATCTAAACGTGCAAAATATTATTTCAAGTAAATCTTTTAACCACGTGCACTGACAATCAAAAAAAAAAAAACTTTCTGCAGTATTCAAGCATTAATAAATTATATCATATCATAATATGAAATTAAAGTATGTACATATTCTCATTATAGGTACCTAATTATTCTATCAAAATAATTAAATTATGAACTTCCGAATAGGCAAAACCGCATGCACCGCAGAGCAATATGATGTATGCAATTAATTATATATAATATATAATATGATATATATTAGGGTGGTTCTTAATATGGACATTTTCGAATTTTCTTGCTCCCAAGGGCTCAATTGGTTCCAAATTAATAAAAAATAATTCTCTGAAAGTTTTAACTCTTAATATTGTCTTTTAGATAGAGCGCAATTCAACCAAAGTTTTGTATGGAAATAGCATGAAAAGCGGTAAAATGTGTTTGGATAAATGGAAAACTATGATTACACTGCACTTTCTTCAATTTTATAACATCATGATTTCAAACTGGTGATTAGCAAATTGTACAATTAGTCTCGAAACATTTTAACTTTCAATATTATTCAATTAAGTTCGCTCTAAAAATAGATGATAGTGTTAATTATTCCAACTTGCACACAAATATATATATATATATATATATATATATATATATATACATTCGTAGCAACATTAGAATAAATAAACATCTGAATAGTTGTAGATGTACGAACATATTTCTCATTTCTGTAAAAGAAATGGTTTTATATTTCATAATACCAGAAATATTCCAGAACACCACTGCAAGAAAATGTTTCCCCCAGCAGGCAGCTCTGTTTAATTGACACCATAAATTCCAATAATTACGAGTACATTTAATTTGCTAATGTAAATTAAGGCTACAACAGCTCCTACACTCAACCTATTTAATCAAGCATTAAAAACTTTAACACAAACCAAAATAATAATCTCAAACTGTGAATTAACAAGAGACTTGAACCCAGCACCAGATATATCATATACTTGGCTCCAAAGGATGCATAATGTCGAGACACACTATGCTACAAATTGTTTGCCATATTCCATATATGACACTGTATTGGCAAACGGTCAACAAATTTCCTGAATTTACTGTATCTTAAAGTGGAACAAGAAGATAGTAGAACTCACGAATTATGCGAGTTCTAGAAGTTGATAAATATTTTTTGGCAAAACGCCGATTTCAAAGAAAACTAATATATACAAAACTGGCTCCAGTCTATTGATAACAAGCTGCTACTAAACTTTCACTATGCCAAATACATATCACACTATGTTAACGAACTTCATAGAATCGAATGTCTGACAGTGGTATATTTCCCTCTTAGAATATAGTACAAAATGCTAAACTGTAATGCCAACTAAAATTAAATAAGATAACATTTCTATCCGCCAATAAAGTACAATTATAAATAGAAAAACAATATTCCACGAGTAACATGCTCAATAAATATTAGACTTTTTAGTCGAAGCACGATACAAAATAACTTACCTTTATAGTGCTCTAATAACATTAGAGTATAACAATATAAATGATAAAATAAAATAATCAGCTATAATAAAACTGCTGTCAATTTTCACTTTCTCAATAACTTTGTTTAACCAAAGAAAGAATACGACAATTTATTAAACAATTTAGTTAATGAGAAACAAAAACGAGATCGCGACCATTGCCATGTAGAATAACCTTAATAGCCTATGTACTCGTCAAAAGATAATTTCACAAATATGAATAACAGTGTGAATACACCAGAGTACCAAAACGAAATAATAATTTACCTTGGAGTAATTCCACGTTATTTCATTTGCGACACCTACGCTCGTTTCGAAACATCGTTCCACAATAATTAAATTGTTCGTTAGATGCTCAGCATTTGTAATTTACAGAATGAAGAGATTTTGTATAGGTATAATAAAGCAAATAAAATATTGCTAAGAACCAACAAATCCCAATATACTAATAATGCATAATGTTTATAGAAAAATTGGCAATAAACGAAAGGTCTATTGTCTATATTATGAACTTTCAATATAAATTGGTGTTTTTAATCATCATTATCAAGATGATTAACACAATTTTAAAATTAAAAACCGCAAAAATATGAAATGTTAGTATATACATATTATTTGATACATGATGTAGGGTAGGGCTGGGCACAAAGGTCCAATTTAAATTTGAGCAATTATATTGTGAAAACCAAATCAACTATGTTTAGTAAAAATCACAGCTAATATAACATTGTAGAAATGTGTTTTTTTGCTGTTTTTCAAAAATTAATCACCTGGCCTTATTACGCCATAGGCAGGGAAAATGAGATGACTGGGGGGCAATCAGGTCCAATGTCTTATTTTAATTTTAAAAGGTTCTTACAAAATAATAACTATATTATTTAACCCATGCAAAATATGGGTACATTTATTAATTTATGGGTACATTTTTACAGAGTTAACACTGCATAAAGATAAATATCTTGTCATAAAGATAAATATCGTCAACATAGCCGGAATATTTATTTATTTAATATATCTCTTGTAAAATTGCTTTTTTAACTCAGCTTATTATTTCATTTGCTATTTTTTTTATTTTTTACACCTTTTCCAGGTTAAATTTTCAGTTGGTCTTTTCTATCCCACCCAGGTGTAAGCTTTTATAGAGGTTATATATAAAAAAATCTAACTTAAAATTAACGATACATTTCACAAAACAATTAAATAACTTATACTTAAAAATTATATTAAAGTCTCGTAAACTAAATAACAGCGCTCACAACCAAAAAAAACTCACAACGAAAGAAAATACTTTTGTTATAAATTTTCAAACATTGCAGTTTTTCTCCCGATAGCAAAGTCATAATAATTAATGTGATATGGGTGGTTACACATCTTTTTTCCTCTAATTTTAAATATTGTTGTTAAAATATTCCCGCGAACCTTTAAGCCCCGCTCTACCCTAGGTCTTATTGATAGATACATGATATTTTCAGTTCAACGAACTACTAAGATATGAAAATGTCTGTCTTAGAGCAAACTTTCGTAAGTTACATGCAAAATAACCAAAACCACTAAAGATTTCATCAAATATGTCTACAAATTGAATAATATTTCACATATAGACATGCTATAAATTGGAAAAATCAAAATGCTCCTTAAAATAATAAGATAACTAAATATGAATATGATGAATGTATTAAAAGTACAATTGTTTCTAAAATACATAATCGTGCAGTTTGATTCTATTATTTTTATTTCCATAATTAATGATTAATCACCTAAACAATGAAATTATTCTAACTAAATTTTGCTAATTTCTATTCATTAGTACATCTAATCTGAGCAGCGTATTAGTTGTCGAGTCCCAAACAACGGCCAATATTTTCGTGAATTGAATCATGGGCGGTAGAATTCGCGAAAATCCGTGGTCATGAATGTTTGACATAGTGCTTAATTTCGCATGTAATAAACCATGGCTCAAACCCGCTTCAGGGCCCCGGTTCAGCCCTTTATATCCGCACTGCGTATATTTAGTTCTTGCTGCCTCTCGTGCTTCGCCGTTTGGTACGCATGCGTCGAGTTCAATATCTCATTGTTCGAAATTCGCAGTTTCCTTGTTCCGTATATGACTAACGGTCATATGATAACGTCATTAAAATCTGTTACCCAAATTACAAAAGGATCTTTTCGTGCGAAATCAGGATAAATTAATTTTAGCTATGAAAGAAAAAACAAGTCATGATCAATAGAAATTGAAATCTAACAAGAAATTTATTTTAGAGTCACAGGTTAACTATTATTTTTATTTATCTGTAACTATAGATTTCTTGACTAATTTGATGACATCAAACTAGCTGTAAGCGGAATTCTGTCTTAATGCAATTAAGGCATCGTGTCTTAAGGCAAATTGCTGGTACTTCCCGTACCAATAATTATTATTTTTTTGAAAACGATTAACATTTTTGAAAAAATTTTACTTCGAAAAATTAGATTTTTGAGAAACAAAAAAAAAATGTTTGAAAAAAAGTTTTCTTTATTTTGGCATAGTTTGAAAATTCTGAACGTTTTTTCAAAGCAATCGTACTGCTTTAACTGCATATAGACGAAATGTCAAAGCGCGTAAGCGGCGCGTCGCCGTCTAACGGATAAACATTGGTACGGAACCCATAGGAATGTTAACAAAATTCATACTTATTGTAAAAATCTCTATAAAATATCTGATAATTGATGTGCATATGTCTAATGATCATTTTGACCGCCAAATGGATTTTTGTTTTACTTTTTTCATTAGATCTCCGAA
>NW_020537646.1:28476573-28524424 GCF_003426905.1 Ctenocephalides felis
TTGTAGCATACGAGCAAATCTGAGTTTCACTGGTTAATAAATATCTAACTCTTAGTGTAAAATATTGCATACTAATGTTCATAAGATTACGAACAAGTAATTTGAAGTTAAATTATTATGTACTATGTAAATTACTAATAAAAGGGTATTCTGGCATAAAATTTTTTTAAGAATCAATTGTTTTTGGGATGTTTTCAAAGTTATTCAAAAAAATGTGTACAAGAAAATTATTAAAATTAAAATTATTTTTAGTAATATAGCTGTTTCGCCACGATAATCCTTCTCTTATTGCTACCTCTGCAAAATTTTAAACGCGTTTTTCTCGAAACTATCTTTTTCTATACGATATCCACGATTTCTACTGGTTCGATTCGATTTTCTCTTCTACTGGATCGATTTACTTGAATTTTTTACAGAGAGTTTTTTTCTCTTCAGTATGAACCACACTCATACTAGAATTCCGATTTCAACTATTTTTAAAAATTCGAGAATATTTTTTATCACACAGCCGCTATTTCGTGGAAAAAAATTCGAGAAAGTAATTTTTTTTCACGCAGCCGCTATTTTGTGAAAAATAGTATCCTCCATAGTTTATACTACTGCAAAATTATTATTTTTAGTTCACAATATTTTAAATTTTATTGAATAACAATCAATCAAACGTAATCGCACTGATATATGATTAATTAAGAATTATATTAGTAATTCTTAATCATACAAAAGTTGCTATGGAACATGTAGTAACACAACTAAAACCAAAGCCATACATAGCTATGATATAATTCATAATATATATATATATATATATATATATATATATATATATATAGAGGATATGATCTGGCATGTGTATATAAACATACTCTAAAAGGTAAGTCTTTAAAATAAAATACATTAATACTGCTTTAAAATCTGGTTAGTAGAGTTATTCATAGATTGCGCAAAGAACTTATAGGCTGTTGAACAAAAATTGTGTAATAGGAAGTCCGTGTTATCGAAGGGATGTAGCATTTTTAGCTCTGCGTAGTATGTGAACCGTGTGATATAAATTTGTATGTCTATAAATATCTATATATCACATATTTCATATTTAATATGAGGGAACAGACGTGTCTATCCACATAAGCACTCACACCTGCAAACAAAACCGCAATATTGCATAGCATATTTTTTTCAGGAGATTTTATTGCGAGCGTGCCTCTAGTGGCGGCATGAATGCGCTTTTTGCTTCATTCGCATTTTTGTCAACGATTCCCTGACGCTCATATCCATAGCGTTATTTGTAACACATGTCAAACCATTAGGTATATACGAAGGATTTTGAATAAGAAATTTATAGTTTTGTTAAGATTTGATCGATGTATTTGGAATTTGTAGTTAACTTCTAGTAATCTAGAAGGATTAAGATGGCGCCGGTATGCTTGAAATGAACTGATTTTGTATTTTTTTAAACGCGATCGTTAATTATTTCACATAAATAAACAAGTAAGAATCCATTGAAAAAGTACTTTTGACATGTTTTATGATGTATAGTTTCTTTTATAACATTTTTTTTTCAAAATTTAAATAACTATAATAATTATGAAATCAATGCACATGTACATTGTATTATTGTTTATTTGTTGTTCTCGCTGTCATCAAGTTTTTCTTGAACTTACTGCCGGAGTAGTTAGTGTTATAGCCAGAGTTTCAGTTATTTCATGATTTCTCAGCGTGTCAAATTTGGAATATGAATGTGTGTGCTTGTATGTGAGCACAAATTTACCATTAGTCGACCTCTTTCGGCTGCGATAATTTTGAAAATTTGAGAGCCATTTGATAAAACTCGATGAGGTCCAGCACTGTATTGTTTTGCATGTGAACCGAAGAAGGCATTTCTTTATAATTATAAATTATTGCAAATTCGTTTACCAAAATCTTGAACCGACTTGAAAAATCTAAATGTTCCTGAAATATATCAGTTGCAAATTGTGCTGATTCCACTACAATTGATCCTGCCGTTTTTTGGTAATTAATTGTTATAAAAAAAAAGATTGTTCATAAGGTTCACACGCGATTGAAGTAAAACTTATTTACTGCTGTACAAGATAGCATAAATACATCATGTAACAATTTTGAATAATGTTCATTAGTAATATGGTAACACTCGTGATGCACATATTTATCAGTGTCAACCATTATACACATTTATATAATAATAAATTATAAATTATATATTTATAATAGCATTAAAAATACTTATAATTTTTAAAAACAATGGTGTAATTAAAATCATACTTTAAATATGACATGATCGGTTTGTCATTGTAATTAGCATTTAGAAATGAACCTTCATTAAAGAAATGAAGTAATTGCTGATTAGTAAATTCTATAATATTCGTTCACACAGTGAATTATGTTAAAAAACGCTTAAACAAATATTGTTTTCGCAACTTCACTCATCATGTAATAATTGTGTTTGAAGACCTTCATGTAATTAAAATTAACATACATTCATTGACTGAATGTATTTTTTTTTACTTTTTCGCTGGCTATATAATCTCATTCTTTGAACCGCTGTAGTAACTGTTTTGCCTAAAAATATTTTTCATTTCAATAACTTCAAAGATTTATAAAATCTACAAATATTATAGAAATTATGTCAATAAACTTGCTGCATTTGTTTTATTATTTTCATTATAATTATTTACGGCGGACAGGGTAAAATATGCTTCTGATTCAGGCATTTTTCATTAAATCAAGAACCGTACTACGCTGTAAACTTTAAAATGTTTATTTATCTATGCCGATTTCCTCGTTGATATTAGTATGCATACAACGTTGATGCCGGTACGCATACAACAACTGATCTCTATTCACATATGCGACGACTAATCACAATCGAACCGTATAGAAATGATATCATCGAGAGCAAATGACGAATCATTGGCACTCGACTCTTATCTACCGTAACGCACTTCCGTTGCATTTGTACGGATTCACACCCAAGCCGCGCCTAAAAAAGTTTAAATGCTCATTCTACTTAGTTTATATTCAAAAGAACTCTACTTGTTATTTTGAAATGAAGTAGCGCTTGCATAATGGTAATAAAATGTATATATTTTTTTGCTTTTAAAGGCCATAATAATCATACAAAAATGAATATTATGTTTCAATCAAAGCAGAGTTCTGAAATATTTGTCGCATCTCCAACTAATCAATATCTCATCTACGATTGTAATATTATATCTCATTTGTTCCAAAGAGGCAGTCGAATTAGCACATCTCGTTGCGCTCTCGATTCGTAAGTAATTTGACTATCTTATTTGTGTTTATTCTGCGACGTGTATCTTTTGTATCTGTACTCTGTCTGTGCATACAAACGCAATACTTTGTCAGGTCGTTACCTTTCACAATGAATCTTATTCCCTTTGTTTTCTAGCAAACAATTAGGTACACATGCTCTGAGCTGCGATACAAGCCTGTCTTATTTCCATTGAGCCATACGATCGTGTGTATTGCACGCGCGAACCTCAGCGGGAAAGGATATGTTTGTAGTACATCAAGGATATTGAGATGTCCTATTAAAATCGTGGCAGTGACGCACAGATATTCCTGTATATGCAAGATGTATTAATTATAGTATATATATACGAATTGACTTGACTTAGGAAATTCAAAAATTAAAATGTTGATGAAGTACAATATTTAGTTGTGTATATATTCTTAGGTAATAGCACGCTAATTGCAAATAACTGCCAGCAATAAATTTTATTTATTTCAGCCTTTCAAGCCATTCAATGTGTATCGATAAGAACTCGCATTGCTTAGACTTTCCCGTTGATCGGTCAATCAATATCTTCCTTATTAGAAAAAAAAACAAAAAAAAAATCGTAATTATTTGGTAACTGTTTTAAAATTTTTATAAAACTTAGCTTATTGCTAGCGCGCATTGTTTTAAAAAATGTGCTGTATTGAGTTTAAAATAATGATTTGTGTTTTCTGAAACTAATATAATATTTTAATTATTTGTCGAAGCCAATAACATGTTTGGCAAATTTTGCGTAATAAAATGTGCAAAAAATTTAATAATTTGAATAGTTTCTTATATTAGGATGCCCTACAGCGTTACGTATATTCAAAAACCACTCGTAAATTAATATACAGAATTTTCGTTATATGAATAGGGAGAAAATCAGACCTATCTCTCTAGAACAAGATGCTCATTTACAAAACCATTATCATTCCGAATTGGACCTACGGTATAGAACTGTGGGGTGCGCATGTAAATCGAACGTCAATCGAAATAATCGAATACAAATAAGTCAAAGCAAAATTTTAAAAATCCTAACTAATGCACCATGATATATATCCAACTACTGCCTTCGCAAAGACCTGAACATTCCAACCGTTGCAGAATACATAAAATCAAAAAGCATATGTCACATCAACAAATTAGACCCAGGCCCAATGATCTTCCACATTTGTCAACATAGAATCATTCCGCACTCGACAGAGTAGTTAATGCCTTAATTCCAGCCACAGTTTATGTTATAATTATTTTGTTAATATTCTGTTTGTTATATGCATGTGATTATATATGTGATATTCTGTTTGTTATATGCATTTATATTTTTGTATTTAGATTTAATTTTTTTTTTGTATAAACCTCAACAATTTTGTGTTATAAAACTGAAAGTTTTGATTGATTTGATCTAGCAATGTAAAATGTTATTGAATGTGATCTTGAGAAAGTTATGGAATGCATAATTCTTTGAAACAAAAATTATTTATGTTTTCCAGAACTATAATACTCTTTAAAAATTTACCACGTGTATAGTCAGTGACATATTTATGGTATGATATATGTGACTTAAATATTTATTTGTTTCATATAATCTTTTGTAAGCTTCAAAACCGACATGGTTAATAAAATCCTTAAATTTATGTAAAATCGATTCATTTGCACTATATAGTTATTCTAAATAAAGTAATGTCGTCAGAGTGTATTAATGTAATTGTTCGATTTAACTAATCAGTATAAAATCAATTAATGTATTATTAATATTATTCCCCTTTCGACTTTTAACGATATTTATTTTCAAAAAAAATAATATAATATTTAAGATGTGTATATAATGAAGTATTTTTTTTATTTATTTGTTGTCTTTCAAAAATGCTTGGTTGATTAAAACGTAATTCTTACGTTTGGGACACCTTTAATGCATAAAACATATTTTAGAATAATCCATGCCCAACTAAAATCTATAGTATCAATGAATTTGCAGTAGGCATCTAAAGAATATTTTACAAGTGAGTATGAAATTAATTAATTTATCATTACCTATTCGTCTTTTGACATATTTATTGGAAGCTAAATTTTGTATTTGGTAAACACCTAGTCAATAAATTAATTATTTTCAAAAACATTATTATGCCTAGCTTAAATCTGTGATTTCATAGTCATTGTGTGATGTCATTGGGCATATAATAGAATATGTAACACAGTAGTATAAAATTAATTCATTATTCCTTTTTCGTCTTTCATCTTATTTGGTTGACTGCAATCTAATTCTTATGTTTGGAAAGCTCTTAATCAATAAAACAAGCATTTTCAAAAACTTTTTCCAAGCCCAACTAAAATCTGCGCAAATAATCATGACGAGGCCCTTCCTTGCTAACGATCAACCCTCAAGGTGCGTTTATTGCCTCCAGTTATCGGATCTTAATGCCTCGAGTTGGTTTTAATGAAATTCTCCTTCGCTTTCGCCCCGAACTCATTTCCTCCAGCTACGATGTGTTAATTAGCAGTAAATAAGTTGAACAAAAAGATTCAAATTTAAAATTGCTTTCAAACTAGTTGTTAGTTGCGAAATAATCTTTGAAAACTATTAATGGATATAGCTTATTTGCATTTACAAATGGTATGTAGCGTTAATATTATTCCGCCGGCTTCGACCGCTTTGGGTATAAAAGATTTTAATAGTTATAAACTTTGCTTTTAAAAAGAAGCAAATTACAATTAAAACTTTTCCTTGGAAATAGATTTCAATTCAGCAAAAGTTTTGCAGTATTTTTATTAAAAAAATAATATTTATATAGCTGAGAGTATATAAAGTACGTGGTGCTATGAATACTAATGCAAAATGACAAACAGCAAGTAGTTTGTTTCCAGTATCTTGAGACTATAAGAATGGCGATGTAATAATTAAAACTTGTCGACGAGTTTGAAAGTTTGCTTGTGATATACACACAGATGACTTGATATTATTCATAATAATAAACAAGTCTAATTATAATTATTGAAGTGAAATTAACAAGTATTAGAATTGACTCAATTTTAAACCAAGTTATCAAAAATAGGATATGTGCGAAATATGTATTTAGGTACTAAAAAAATGTCCTAATTATCATTATAAGCTAGTAGTTCGAATTCAGATCAGTTTTAAAGCATTTGTTTAAAGTGTAAAAGTGATGATAAAATAAATAATCATATCAAAGATTTTCGTTTGTCTATACTACATTCAGTAAAGGCGGACTTTACATATTTTGTTGGCAGGATAGGACTCTACAAATTAATTGGTGGCAGCGGTGGGCACTATACATAATTTGGTGTCATTGGTAATTCGAATATATATATATATATATATATATATATATATATATATATATGATTGTTTCTTTTCCGAACAGTAAATCCAAAAATAAAGAAAAACAATTTGTTTTTTGAAGATGTTTAATAACGACGTTTTGGAACTAGATACGTTCCATCATCAGGTATATTCTGTAATAATTTATCCATATCACTAATATTTTGTTAAAAGCACTAGAGGAGATTTGTAAATGTTTTTGCCTTCACAAGACTTTGTAACACACTTTGTTTGTCTTGTGTCTTTGTTTGTCAATATCTGAGCATTTCATACAATTATATTGCAGCTTGTTACATATGGGTATTAATTATATTTGTAGTTATACTAGAAGTATTGAACTCATGCAACATTCAATGGATATTCATAATAATCAATTTGAAATTATTTAAAACAATAGTTATTAATTGATTATAGTTTTTTTTTATTATTCAAATGTTTAATTACGGTACAAGAAGTTCCAGCAAATTGCCTCAAGTATTTTTATTAAAATCGCCTTAATGATTCAGTGTTTTTATTTATTTTTTCTATGAAGTCGTGAAAAAAGAAGTCTTAATTCCATATGGGTTCGACACAGTTTCTTTTTCTATGATATCCAGTAGAGATTATTTTTAACCCACTTTTTGCAGTACTTCAACAACTTCTTAATTGTTTCAACATGGAATAAATTAACATGATTAATATCAATAATGGGTAGTACTGCCCTAAGGCAACTCCGTGAGCTGAGTCAAACTCCAACTCTAATCAATGAGAAATAGTGTGAAATTTTTCATTGCCATTACACATTGCGCAAAATGGGCTATTTTCAATGGGAAATATACTTTTGATCTATATTTTCAAGGATATAGCTACTGCCCGATGACAACAGGGTTTACAAAGCAAAATTTAAACTCACGACCCCGTTCACAGGAGTGCGAAAGCTTGACCATTACACCATGAAGCACCTTAACTAATATGCACATGTATTTTTGTAATTTAGGGATAGATTCTGTTGCATAACAAAAAATGTTATGGCAAGGCCATGTTATAAAAAACTTTCCATACTAATATTGACAATAGCTCTGCGTTTGGTTTTCTCAGGTTGTTATATAGAAAACCTAAACTAGAAATCGCACAAATGTCAAAAAAACGATCTTAGATAACAGAGTGTTTATGATACAGCTCCATAACATACGAGTGACGTTGCAGTTTATGTGTAAAACGCCTGAATGCACAGATAGTACATGACATTTTGACAGTATTCAGTATGATTCACTAGCATGATATATTAAGGCGGAGCGTAACATGGCCTTGCCATAACATTTTTTGGCAGAATTGTTTCCTATTTCATTTGTAAAAGATTATGAATATATTTAATTCAATTTACAATAATTTAAGAGTAACCCGCAATTACATCTCCTCAAAAATCTCATCCATCTTTGTGTAAATTAGAATAATCTCACAAAAGGCAATAAAGCGAATCTTTCGCATCATAACGTCTTTTTATTATGATCGACCGTCTATAGATACCGAAATCGAAACGCAATCTATCCATAACCGAGACACGATGTCATTCCTAAGAGAAAATGTATGGTTGGCGGAATTCGAAGAGCGTAAGAAAAAAATACAACCGCCATCCATTCCGAGCTAAGAATTATCAGACCGGAAGCGATCTATTTAATGGATAAAGATGATTTTTTGTTATTTCCCGCAAAACGCTTCCACGTTACAGATGATATCGAGGGACGTTCCTCGTAAATCGAAAATCGCGACCACTCTTTCAATTATATCACTTCATTTCTCATCGCAAGGTTAATATATTGATTGTTCGATCATGCAAACGATTGATATAGACAGATATATTAATCTATATCCGGTGTAAACTATAATGGGATACATTATCATAAGCACAACATATTAAGTAAAATTACACTATCTAGTAATTAGTCCAGTTAATTATATTCTCCGATTCAAGCTAGTCGAATATACTAGTCATGAGACTATAGTAAGTTGCGCTGGTAAAATATGGAATAAAAAATATAGGTTTATATTATCAATTTTACAAATTTAATTATCACATTTTACTTCTTTGTTAACAAAATCATATATTACATATGTATTAACCCTTTGCACTCGTACATTGCATCCGCAATGCATATGTAGCAACAAGCAAGAGCAAAGGGTTATACAAAAAATGTAATAATTACAATTAAATATTATGCATATAAAAGAACGAATTTAAATTCTTGTCCTAAAGTGACACAAACATAAAACACCATACACCTACGAAAAATATATAAAATAGATAGAATAGATATAAAAAAATCGTTGAAGTTTGGAATTAGTACTCTTATCGCTAGTGCATATGCACCAAATAAAATTACGTTCTGTGTTTTGCACTAATTAGGTACAGTTGACGGATTTCTTAAGTAAAATAAATTTTTAAAACAGATTTTTTTTATTTTACCATATATTTTACAACTGTCTTTAGTCGACATCTAGTAAATTTAAAGAAATAATATAATTAAATCAAATATGACAAAAGTAAACGGTTTTTTTAGTTATTTCTACTTCAAATATTTAAAACGCAGATTAGAATTATATCTCATATAGATCTTAAAATTCCATATTATTATAATTATCACATTATAGTTCATTGAATTTTTACATACTTTGTCTTATTTCATTATGAATGATTCTATATAAATTTGTATTTGGAGCATTTAATTTTGGGATTCGATCTTTGCTGTGCTAGTTGACAATGTTACCATTATATTTATAATTTATCTTTGTATTATACCTTGCTGAAAAGACGTTTTCCAAAAGATCCGGTATATTTTAGTATTATAATTTTGGGATATGATGTCACCTAGTACAACAGACACAGAGTGTTGTACTAGGTGACAATGTTATTATTATATGTATCATTTTTTTCTTCTCTGACGCCTTGCAGAAAACACATTTTCCGAAAAAGATCCGGTATATTTTCCTTTGCTATTCACAATCACATCCAGTATAGTTCATCTACCACTTTTTGCAGTACTTATACATTTGTTGCAATTGTAATTGTATTATTAATGCATAACATTATATAGCAGTAGCAGTACAACCCACTCATGTTTAATCTTTATGACAGTGCATTATAGGAGCAGTAAACCAATTTATAGGTTGAGTTTATTATTGGCCTATTAAGTTATGTATATCACATGTAGTAATAATCTGTATAATATACGATTAGTTTTATAAAATGTACACAATCAACGTAACATAATTCAGCTTGAAATGATCAATTCACTTCGAATTAGACGATTTTCCTATTATTATCCTAGTAAAACTATAGAAATATACAATTAGTTTCATACAATATTTCAAATCAACATAACATCATTCATATGATGCTTGATATGACCAACAGATTTAATTTTTTTTTACTTTGACAAACTTTATCAAAACCCTCATTACAACAATCTAAACATATGCTCTTCTTACTATGATTTTGTTTTTTAACCAAAATTTAAATTTAAATTTAGTCTATTTTGAACTCTTTAATGTATATAAGTATAATGTGTATAGAATTTACAAACATAATTTAATTTAATGTATTGTTATCAATATGATAGATGTACATAGTTTGTAAGTCATAATGTTTATATAATGTATCTGAATCTGATTTGAAATAAAAAGTCTTATAAAACAAACTATGATTTTGTTTTTTAATTTTTTACAAACCACGATTTATATAAAATTGTTTCCGCACGTGAATGTTGTAATTTCTGCTCCCTGTTTTTTTTTCGATATAAATTATGTATAAATTTTCCAATCAAAACTAGTTCAGTAATAAAAAACATAAGTACTAAAATATATTGCACTAGTATATATTTATACCGAGATTGTAAAGATGCAAGGCATGTTGCACCAAAGTTAAAGATTACTATTATTTTTATATTTATATGAACTATTATAGTAATATTATATTTGTCTTTAATAAATATTGAAAATCAAATATAAATTCTAATTATTTTTTACTTATAATTATTAATTTAATGACTGATTCAGCTTTTATGAAATCCCAAATTTAGAAAATAACTGAGAAGATACAACTATTCAAAATGTAACCAATTTTCATTTGGTTAGCAAACAAATGACTTAAATTAATTAATTCTTATGTTCCAATTGGACTGCTTTTGAAATTCAATCATTACTCTGTCTGCGTTGAGAATGTATAAAATGAGGAGCTCTTCTCTCTTGATTTCTCAAAGTTCAATTCGAAATTCCATCAAGTTCATTATTTTAGTTGAAAATATCCTAGGTAATCGCGTGCCAACTCAAACCTCACCGGAAACACATTAAAAGATTCCTCCTTATCATAATTTCTCGCTTCGGAGCGAATATTTTTTTGCGGGAGATGGCACACATTATTCCGAAAAGTATTTTAATAAAGTCATAACTTCTGAAAGTCATGACAGTAGATGGCATGAGCGGTCTTATATTTCAATTTGAATCGCCCGCGTACGATCTCATTTCGAGATAAATGATATCTACCGCCTAAGGAGTTTTTCTTGCTCACCTACTAGTTATTAGTTTTTGATCACCAAAGATAATGGAAATGATCAGATTTTTTGGGAATTTATGCATTAATTGAGTATATATATATATATATATATATATATATTTATATATATATATATATATATATATATTCTTGATTGAATAAATGAATGATTAGAAGATTAATAATACTTTTTTCTGACTTATATCTTCAGAAATTGCTACGCAAATGTATTTTCCTTGTAAACAGAGATTTACCTGTGTTATTTTGATTTATAAGATATCATTCTCACAATATTAATAAGCAATTTACATATCATTATTAGTAATTATTATAGTTTAATAGTGCTATGAGCTTGTTGTCCTAGAACTTCCTAATCAAGTGGCCTTACAGATGCTAACAAAACCGTCTATGTTTATATGATGAATTTGTCATGGGATATAGTAATGCCCGTTATGGGTTATTTTCACTTAAAAACATATTGCTACCTATATTTTCAAGTACACTTAGGGCATACAATTGAGGGGATTAACGAGCAAATAAAACATTGTGCTAATGCAACGTGCCAAATCTAAAATGTTGAGACAGATTACTCTATGGTTCATAAGAAATAAGACTTTACATTGAATTTATAAACAAAGTTATAGAAATAAACAGTGTCAAACATTTTCAAAAACTAGAACATCATTCAAATTCTACAGTCACTCAGCTTGTTGACTACAATTTCAGGAAGACTGAAGAAGAAGCTGCCCAATGATAATATGTACAAAGTTGTGGTAGTTCTAAAGGTCTTTAATATTAACAGAATTCTTGAATCACCTATTGAAGTGATTCTCTAACTATTAGTAAAATATGATCACAATCATGTGTATGTATGTTTGAAAGTGTGCGTGTATGTGTGTAAGTGAATGATATAAGCCAAATAGCTCATAGAATTGTACTGTATTATGATTGCTATTAAAAAAATGATAAAAAAATAATTAAAAAAATCAAGTGAATTCATATGTAAATACTTTTTGACATAAAGCAGATGACATTTCTATTATATTTAACCACAAGTTTCTAAGTTTCATTCGTCGACATCAAGCTGAAGTGATACAAGATTTCACTTGCAACGATAGATCTGAATATGATTTTAAAAGCAAACAATGTTAAAAGGATTTGATAATATTCTCATTATAATGAGACCATGGAATGCAACTGGGATGCCTTTCATCACTATCTCAAAAAATTATATTGTAATAGCTTATAGAACCAAAAAAGGCTTTTTTTAACAGTACCTTTCATATATTTATTATAAAATTAATAAAATTTTATTTACATTATTAAAATCATGATGCAACTGACAGGTTATATCAATCATTAAAGTTATGAAGTTGAATTAATAATTGAAATACCTAAAGCAAAATTATTAAATTCTGTTTTTATTCTTAAATCTAAACAATAAAATAGAATTGGGTAAGTCGACGACAGGCAAGTTATATAAAATAGTGTATATAAGTACTCTCAAAGAAAATGAAAAGATATAACTTAATACTAAATAAATTGAAGATTTTAAAAACTTTTCTTATTGAAACTGATATTCTTAAATTGAAACTGCAAAAGACAAAGCTGCAAAGTATTAAAGAACAATGCATTGCACGCCACAATCCGAGACAAAAATCAAGAACCGTGACCTGAAGGTGAAGATAAGCAATCGCAAGCATTCAATGAAAGATTTGTGCTCTTTGTATCATTTATAAATGTTCAAAGCATTCTGTCTTTGCTCTTGCTACTCGCAATGGTAGATAAATCAAATACCGCTTTTCCACAAATACAAACTTAACAAAACACAGTAATATAAATAAACCACGCAAAGGAAGTACTTTGAAATAATAATTTTATTTATAAGTTATTCCTCAGAGAAAATGCATGGTTGATCTCATAATCAGACATTTCAGAAAGTTTAATCATTTGAAAGGAATAGTAGATAAAAGTTGTAGATTATTAAAAACAGGATCCTGCAACATTATCTTGTTATAATCGCAAAGTAGGTACGCATGGTTTTATATTGGTAGAAAATGAGATATCAATATATGTGAAGAAGTATGGCTAAAAAGTTTATTTCCAATTTTTAAGTAAAACTTCTTTAGGCGCGACTAGGTTGTTAATCCGTACAAATGCAACGGAAGTGCGTTAGGGCAGATAAGTTAAGGTAAGAGTCGAGTGCCAATGATTCGTCATTTGCTCTCGATGATATCATTTCTATACGGGTCGATTGTGATTAGTCGTCGTGTATGTGAATAGAGATCTGTCGTTGTATGCGTACCGGAGTCAACGTTGTATGCGTACCGATATCAACAGGAAAATCGGCATAGATAAATAAACTATTTAAAGTTACATCGTCGTACAAATCAGAAAAATATTTTAGCCTGTTCCTTGAAAATAAACAAATAAACAAATAAACAAATTAAACATTTGTGTCGTGTACTAAACGCAAGTTTATTGATTAAAAATTATTTATATATTATTTGTAATTTCTATACATCTTTAAAGATAAAAAATATTTTTTAGGCAAAACAGATATTACAGCTGTTCAAAGAATGAGATTGTATCGCCAGCAAAAAAGTGAAAAAAATACCATCAGTCAATGAATGTATGTTAATTTTAATTACACGAAGTTCTTCAAACACAGCTTTTACATGATGCGTGAAGTTGCGAAAACAATATTTGTTTAGGCGTTGTTTAACATAAAATCCACTTTTTATTAATCCACAATTTATTAATCATAAAACTTCATTTTAGTTAGCAAGTATAAGTAACTTGAAGCAAAATTGTGGACAAAAATATGACTAGTTTGAAAATGGTAGTTTCTAAAATTGATATAAATGCATTTTCGAACAACTATCATTCAAAGGTTAACACGTATCTCCATTTCTCAAAACATTAAATCGAGCATATGTTTAGATAACGCAAAAATCGTTGGACCATTTCCATGAAATAGAATTCTTTAGAAAGTAGATGCACGCAGAGTCACGTGTAGTCAGGGTTATATCTATTCATATGTCTAACCCGCCGTAAAGGGTAACTGTTCGTGTTAGTGATGGTCATAGTTCTATCGATAATAGGAATCAATATTAAACAAATGTTTATTGAAAAAGCAGCAAAGTTATAATATATCAGTCACGTCATACGAGTTTTAAATTCATTTTTAATCACAATTTTTCTCATCACTTGGGTGGTAGAGTAAACGATGAAGCAAGAAACGCAGAATAATTAAAAATCAGTTGACATTATAAAACTGAATATAACATGACAAAAGTCTCGCGACAAATTTGTAATATAAAAACTTCGTGTTTCATTAGAGAAAAATTTATATTAAAATATAATAAGAAATTTTTTTTAGATATTATAATTTTTTGTATATGGATGTGTAAACATCACAAAAATCGTTATTTTACATTTCATGATATAATACGTTAATTTTGAGTATGTGAAAAAAGTATGATAAACATTTTTCATTATTCACAAGATGTCATACATTTTGTCTCATTTTTATCAACATTATACTGATGATTGTATACATTTGTAATGTAAGCAAAAGATACAATTTCGAAATAATTAAAAAATATAATTTTCTTAATGTAAGACAGATTTTAGATTTTTAGAATTACATTTAAAAACAAATATGAAGTTTTTTTATTAATTTAAAATGTAAGTTAAAAATTTTCTCTATACTTCACATTGTTAAAGTTTATTTTAATATAGATCTTTTTTATCAAAATATCAAGTGTTTGAAGTGCAATTAATTCTTATTAAATATTATCTACATGAATTTTCATTGAAAATAAATTTATTGATTTTATTCGAAAACAGCGAAAATCGTTCCTTCATAATTAATGTATACATTAAATGCGGAAGATATAAATTAGGAAAAGTTATGAGTAAGAATATGCAACAGCCCAAGATAATATTTATTATTTCTGATTACTACTGACTTGTAAATAAAAAAGTAAATAAATAGAAACATAAGTTTTAAATATATTTTTTAAATGCAGTAGGCATCAACACGAGTAATTTTTTTTTTGAATATTTAAATATTGAACATTTGGATTGCTTAAATGCTTAATATACTATAATGTGCAGAAAATGTTTTTTTTTCATATTATTTGAACTGTATGCTAAAGAAATATTAGCAAACGCTTATTGATCTAATTCTAATTTGTTGTAGAAATAATATTTTGTATTTGCAATTAATATATAAAATATACAATGTTGTTTTCATTTTCGTCTTCGGCATTTTGCTGCAGACATTATTTTTATCTTATAATCTTTTTCTATTAAAATATTCTAAAATTCATACAATTTTACATGTTTTATTCTATATCCAAATCTACTCGAGCATGTAGATACGGAAGTGGTTTGTTGAGCTGAATTGAGCCTTTCTGCGATCTTCAAAGTTATTAAAGGCTTTTGCTCTAATATTGCTTTAACATTAGACCAAAAAGGACAAAATCACCTGTTTCAATTTTTTCATACCATGTTTTATATATCCTATCAGTAACTGTACCTTCACCAAACACTTTCAATAAATTTCTACATGCTTCTGTAGCATTTCTTGCTCGTTAAAGTTGTTCAAAAAACATTCGATTCCTATTGATAAGAAGATGTGCTGATTAGTTTTTGGCAAAAGCAGGTTCAGCCGTTATGAAGATACAGAGAGGAAAGAATGCCAAAATAGAAATCGAAATTTTGAGAGAACGAAGCATCCGATTTGAATGATCTGAAAAACATTCAGTTCGTAATAATGGGGAAAAGTGGTGATTAGTTTTTGGCAAAGGCAGGTCTAGCCGTTTCGAAGGAACAGAGCTAAATGTACAAAAAATGGCAGTTTTTGAGATAACTAAGCATCCGATTTGAATGATTAAAAAAGCCTTCTGCTTGTGTTGACGAAACAATTGCATTTGAATTTTTATTTGTATATCGAAAATAATTCAGATTTAAATCTTAATTCTGGATAAAATTTCAAAGCTCACTTATATACCTTAAATAAATAATTTTAACTTTGCAATTCAGTTTATATAATACGTATGAATATTAGACAATGTTACAATATATATTTATAATAATCTATTTGAAAACATTCATTACTCCTTAAACATTTCGTTACGGTACGGGAAGATCCAGTAATTTGCCTTAAGGCACGATGCCATACACCACTAGTTACAGTTTATTTGCTGAATACCTTGGCATGCGAGCCGGGCATGTTGGATCTAAGCTAGCCCGAAGCAAGCATTGCATATAATATTTAACTTTCAATACGAACATCGATATTTTACGCCCATTACTCATCCCTACACCGTAATATCCCTTTCATATTTCATAGCAAATACTTTCATATCCCCCGTTTCTGTATCCGGTAAATGTTACAAGTGTGCCCCTCAGACTTTCGCCCTCAGTGCGTTAGGGTCACAATAAAGTAACGTTAAGGTTACTATACGTTATGTTAACGTCGGCGTGCGCGTTATTTTATGTTTCTCGTTCTTATCCTGTCAAGAACTTAGAGGAGCCGCTTTGATTTCTCGGTAATGGATATATAAGGGAAGAAGGAAGGAAGAAATGAAGGCTCGCCCCTTTTGTAATGATAAGCGAAGATTCTCAAATCGTGTCGCGGATAAAGCTCTTAATCTGCACATAACCGAGATAACTTCGTTCTAAACTTCATACACGTCGCCGAGGATTCGAGTCACACTTCGTACATTAGGTAAGTCATAAGTTGCAACGTTTGCTAACTATTTTGTAATACACTCACTAGTCGGTTTGTAATATGCAGATAGTTTTGCCAACGATGGAAACTATATTACTTGAATTTTAATAGAAGAAACGCAATGACAGCTTATATTTTCATGCTGTGCACAATCTTTTTAGTCGCATTTAGAAATATATCAGTATAGTATATAAGCTTAGTTTCATTTTGGAAACAACTATTGTAATAGTGAAGTCTATAAGTGCTCTCAAATTGAGAGCAAAAAATATGTGTGTGAATGAGATTATCTTTCTTTAAATCAAAAATAGATACAATACTTTAAGTAAATGCAAACTATGTGCAAGTGTCATTTTGCCTTAATGCAAGTTGCATAAACTTTCCGACATATGCAGAAAATCGATATATTCAATAAATATATGATTTGGTCATGATTTACCTGTCTAACAATCTATTTGTTTACCTGCCTGAATGACTACTTGTCTGAGTGACTACTTGTCTAAGTGACTACTTGTCTACTTGTCAAAGTTGACAAATCAACCACTTTTTGTACCCGCCTACCTGTCCACCCGTTTACATTACATTCCTACCTGTCTACATATCTACCTGTCAACCTGCCATCCTGTTCATGTATTCACCTGTCTACTTGTTTAACAGTCGAACCTATCATGTCTGTATTAACATTTCTATCTATATGAATCAATTTTAATAAATTGTGTTGATCATTTCAGACCACCAAATGTCAGATTTTTAATATTTTTCCCTGCAACTCCAAACCCCCGGACCTGCCACCGCAAAAATGTAATAAATTTTTCATTCTGTCAATACAAGTAAAGTATAGTTTTTATCATCCGAATCGGATTTTCCATTTGTCTCAAAAACTGAATTTTTATAAAATTCTCGAAGATGCAAATATTAAGATTATTGAAGATGGTTCAGAGTATTATGATTTCAAATAATTTATTTTTGTTGTAGTTTGTTTCAAAATCAACCTGTTATTAATATATTATCATACTTTTAATGATATTTTTACTATAGCAAAAAGTATGAAAATACTCCTAATACCGAAATAATTTTTGCTTATTTTTTTGAATTATAAAAATTATCAGCAAGGTAGTAAGTATATAAAATAAACCTCAAACATACATCAATAAAAGAAAAATAATTAAGGGTTAAAAATTGTATGTGCTTCAATTAATATTGAATTAGAATTATAAAACAATTTTATTTAAGTGGCATTAAGCTGATCCTATATTAAACCATCCGTCAAAGAATACAACTGTTCTAAATCTATTTGTTTAAAACTTTGAGGTGTATTATTAATACAATTTTTAACTCCTGCAACCGTAAGATTTCAGGATCCCAATCTTGATCATGTCTTATATCAAGCAGTAGTAATATACGTTTTCACTTCAAGATATGTGGATCTAAAGATATCAATTACAAAAACAAAAAAAATAAAAAGTGTTGAGTCTCGCGTGCATTACACCAAAAAATTCTAGCATTTAAAAATCAATTGTACCGGATGAAAAATATATACAAATTATAAAATATTTACCAATATATACGAATTATATTTTTTTAGCCAAAATATAGAATCTATAAATTTAAAAATATAGAAATAATAAAATAATCTACAAAATCTGATACTATTGAACTTAATTAATGAAGTTTAATATAAAATCTCTAAATTTAAAAATATAGAAATAAGTAATCTGATACTATTTAACAATAATTCCTAATAAAAATTAATATATAAAAATTATAAAAAAAATATTTGCTTTCGTTTCATAATAGCAATCTTAAAATAAAAGTTAATCGAAATAACTTATCTATCACCTAGTTATTTTTGATTGCATTTAAATTAACATAAAAAGAGCAATTTTCAAGCAAAACATTTAAGAAATACTGTCACTAATATATGAATAACTTCATCGCTAAATCATTTTTAAACTTTCCGCATTTGCATTTCATCATAAGACACCATAAAATATTCATAATCGATATTCAAATATCTTGCAGAAAATTATTTATCAATTATAAAATAATATTTAGCCCCAGCATGTGCCATTGAACTTTCGCAATCTTTATCAATTATGCGAATCGGATGAACTTTGAGGTTAATACAATGCTCGGAGCCACCCCAAGAGATTTATTTCATATCATAAGGGAATATCTGAGAGGGTCGGGGTGGATTTGCCGAATGAGAGAACTTGCTCACACGCAGAGATCCTGATAAGAAAACGACGAGTACTTGCTCTGAAGAGAAGAGTATCCCATCTCGTTCGTGTGTGCGCGATCTTTAAGCAAGCTAATATGTGAAACTCGAATAGGTCTACCAGGAGCACGGGAGGAAAAGTAACGGGTTAGGTAAAATAAATCAATTTGTGAAATATATTGCACAAGTGATTATTATAATATGTTTTTTTTTTATAACAAGATGCATATGGGTCATTCTTTTACAAACCGGACACTTTTTAACCTTGACATTTTAGAATTGTCTGAAAATTTGTTTACAGATACTATTCATAAAATCATTTGACACGTATTTCAGGATTTTGCTGAAAAAAAATTTTTGACGTAAATATTTACGATTGAAATATGGATTTTTTGCTCAATTTCTATGAACATCATCTGCGGTAAATTAATTATCTCCGGATGTGCTGATCCGATCAGTATTATTTTTTTTTTATTACACTCATATTGAAGTGAACTTTGTAATGATTGAAAAAATTTTTTTTGTTTTTGCAATTTTCTTAACAATAACAACCCCTAAATATTTACAAAGGTTTTACTCGGCCTTTACCCGAATTGAATCGATCCAAAAAAAAACATATATTTTCTTTTTTCTCTGCAACAAAATTCTTTTTACAAGTTGTTGGAGGTTTTGTTACATCGAAAGATATTAAATATTTTCAAGCGCGAGCCGCGCTTTTCACGTCGTGGACCTCCAAGACTTGTACTCATTTGTCACTTTCGAATGACAATCTTATTGTTTTTCGGTTGAAAAATATTTTATAATTTCGCTTCTGGTGAAAATTGAACATATAGTCGAAAAAAAACATTAGGGGAGAGCGGAGCTTAAAAGTTCGTGGGTAAAAAGATCCACTGCCAATATCTCAAAAACAAGTAAAGTTAGAATTTTTTTAACAACAATATTTGAATGTAGACGGATTGTTCAGTTAGATTTTTCTAATAATAAAAAAATGTTTTTCAGCCACTTTTTTTAAATTCGTCGTTTTCCGTCTTCACTCCGTAGCCTGGATAAGGAGGGATCGACTTATTTTTAATTTTAATAGAATTTTACGTAATAATAGCTAAATTTCATAGCCAATGTAACATAAAAATTTCATTCGTATATTTTTATAAAGAAAATACCAGATATACCTTTGATCTGATGCTTTGTCAGAAATATTTATCAGCAGAGTTAATTAACTATTAATTTATATATAATTATATATATATATATATATATCAATATATCTATTGTAAAATAGCTTCTTTCTAACTCAATTTAATTTTTTATTTACTATTTCCTTATTATTTACACCTAGGCCAGTATGAAGGTGGGGTTGACTCTGTTTACCCCACCCACATGTAAGCTTTAATACAGATTATATCAGAAAGGGTTGAAGCCAACTTAAATATTCCTCTACATTCAAATATTGTTGTTAAAAATTTCTAACTTTACTTGTTTTTGAGATATTGGCAGTGGATCTTTTTACCCACGAACTTTTAAGCTCCGCTCTCCCCTAATGTTTTTTTTTCGACTATATGTTCATTTTTCGCCAGAAGCGAAATTATAAAATATTTTTCAACCGAAAAACAATAAGATTGTCATTCGAAAGTGACAAACGAGTACAAGTCTTTGAGGTCCACGACTTGAAAAGCGCGGCTCGCGCTTGAAAATATTTAATATCTTTCGATGTAACAAAACCTCCAACAAATTGTAAAAAGAATTTTGTTGCAGAGAAAAAAAGAAAATATATGTTTTTTTTTGGATCGATTCAATTCGGGTAAAGGCCGAGTAAAACCTTTGTAAATATTTAAGGGTTGTTATTGTTAAGAAAATTGCAAAAACAAAAAAAATTTTTTCAATCATTACAAAGTTCACTTCAATATGAGTGTAATAAAAAAAAATAATACTGATCGGATCAGCACATCCGGAGATAATTAATTTACCGCAGATGATGTTCATAGAAATTGAGCAAAAAATCCATATTTCAATCGTAAATATTTTACGTCAAAAATTTTTTTTTCAGCAAAATCCTGAAATACGTGTCAAATGATTTTATGAATAGTATCTGTAAACAAATTTTCAGACAATTCTAAAATGTCAAGGTTAAATAGTGTCCGGTTTGTAAAAGAATGACCCATATCCAAATGATGAATATAAAGGTAAAACTAGTTAGTAGTTAGTACTAGATATTTTGCCTTGAGGCAAGTTACATGAACTTCCCGATATGATAAAATAATCGACTTAATCAAAAAAATAAATTAATTTGAGTGATATTTGAAAACGCAAACACGTAAACTCGGAGTATTTTCTAAATAAAATTTTCACAAGGTTTAGTGTGTTCATTAAGACCAAGTACTCTATCGTTATACCAAGTAAATCGTCTAATTTTAATTTTAACAAACGTCAAAGAAACTACTCATTTTTTCAAACTTTGATGAACTTTTAAAATTAAACTACTTGTCCTAAGGCAGTAATATTTCATTAAGTTTTATAAGGTCATGATATATATCGCCAAAAAAAGTTCCATAAAAATCGGCTTAATTTTTTTTTCAACAGTTAATTACAAGAAAACGGCTCGGTAGATTTTCACCTAAGACTAATCAGTATCATTCCCAACTAACATCTTTCCAACAGTTTTCGATTTGTGAAAATTGATTCGGTAGTATGAGCTTAATTGTAGACAAAAAGTTTAATACTTTTTTCCACATTTCAAAGAAACGGCTCGGCCGATCGTCACACAAAACTGACAAGCGATAGTCCTCATAGAGACTCGTGGTTTTTAAATTTCTGAAATCGCTTCAGACGTTTTTGAGCAAACGTGAAAGGTCTAATTTTGACAAGTGCCAAAAAAGCGATACTAATTTTTGCACGAATTTTTAAAGCTAAACGAGTTATCGTAGGGCCGTAATATTTTAGTATGATTTAGAAGACTATGTCGAAAAAATTCTTTTCAATACTTTATTACAAGAAAGCGGCCGGCCGATTTTTACCAAAAACTAATCAGTATCTTTTCCAACCAATATCTTTCGAGCGGTTTTTGAATTTTCATAATCGATTGAGGATTGCGGACGTAGACAAAAAATTTTTCAATTTTCTGCGATTTACAAAGATCGGCTCGGCCGATCGTGACAAACGATAGACCTCATCGAGATACTTCGAATGGATTTTAAATTTTTGAAAACGGTCCAGCCGTTTTTGAGAAAACGTGGATTTACAACAAAAAATCTGTTTACACACACAGACACACATATACACACATACTTTTTCCAAATATGGTCTCATTCGATTCAGAATGGCTTAAAACGTCGAGAAAACAAAATTATCGAATCGGATTTGTTGATGAAAACAAACTTCTCCTTCGGGAAGTTAAAAATGAATGAAAAGTACTGAATTCGCAAACTATTAATTATATTGGTAATCAGATTGTTAATAAAATAGATTTCAATTATTATATTGGTGTTATTGTCTTTGCATCAAATCGTTTACTTATATACATCTGTTTGCCTTATTATAAAAGCCTTCTTTCTTTCAAATGGCTTATTTTATTAATAAACTAGCCGACCCGACAGACTTTGTCCTGTCAAAAAAATTTGTAATGTGGAGGTGTTTTGTTCCTACCTTTTTTCTATTCTTTGCAAAAAATTATCCTGAACAGAACCGTCACCCTGGTAATAATTCGGTGTGAATTAAAAATAATTAAATAAAACACTATAAGCATTTAAAAGTAAGTAATTTTAATCATGTAAATCATAATTCAAAAATCAGTTCAATTTTTAACTTCCCGAAGGAGAAGTTTATGTTTTCATCAAAAAATCCGATTCGCTAATTTTATGTTTTCTCGACGTTTCAAGCCATTCTGAATCGAATGAGACCAAATTTGGAAAAAGTATGTGTGTGTGTGTATGTGTGTGTGTGTGTGTGTGTATGTGAACAGATTTTTTGCCGTAAATCGACGTTTTCTCAAAAATGACTGGACCGATTTTAAAAATTTAAAAGCCATTTGATGTATCTCGATGAGGACTATCGTCTCTGAGTTTTGCGCGGCGATCGGCCGGGCCGTTTCGTTGTAAATTGCAGAAAAGTAAAAAATTTTTCGCCCACGTTTTAGCCCGCAATTCTAAATCGATTCTGAAAATTCAAAAACCATTCGATAGATATTGATTGGGAATCGTCCTGATTAGTTTTTGGTAAAGATCGGCCGAGCCGTTTTCTTGTAATAACGTTTAAAAAAAAAAAAAATTGACGATTTTTATGATTTTTTTTTTGACGGTAGATACCATAGTTTTCTAGGTCATACTAAAATATTACGGCCCTATGACAACTCGTTTAGCTTTAAAAATTCGTCAAAGTTTGCAAAAATTGGTATAGTTTTTTTGACATTTGTCAAAATTAGACTTTGATCGACGTTTTCTCAAAAGCGCCTGAACCGATTTCAGAAATTTAAAAGCCATTTGATGTATTTCGGTGAGGACTATCGTTTGTCAGTTTTGTGCGACGATCTGCCAAGCCGTTTCTTTGCAATTTAAAAAAAAGTGTTAAACTTTTCGTCCATATTTAAGCTCATCCTACCGAACCGATTTTAAAAAATCAAAAACTGTTCGAAAGATATTAGTTGGGAATGGTACTGATTAATTTTAGGTGAAAATCTACCGAGCCGTTTTCTTGTAATGAACTGTTGAAAAAAAAATTTAAGCCGATTTTCATGGAACTTTTTTTTGGCGATATACATCATGGTCTTATAGAACTTACTGTAATATTACGGCATTACGACAAGTAGTTTAATTTTAAAAATTCGTCAAACTTTACTAAAATTATTATCGTTTTTTAAAGTAGGATTGATGAAGTATATTATTTACACTTTTTTTTGATTAAGTCAATTATTTACACATATCGGGAAGTTCATGTAACTTGCCTCAAGGCTAAATACCAAACCAACTAGTTATTGTAGTGCTTTGCGATAAACGATGTTTTTTGTTTGATTACCTGGCGCATTCCTTGACAAACAAATCTGATGGTTTTCCAATACGGGAACAGACAACATACAATTTTCCATGTTAGAAACATGGGTTTTCCAAATTAATACCACGAACACTTAATGATACCATAAACGCACTGAAAACTGTAGTCGTTCAATCTTAAATGGCACATCAGTCGGAAACATTGGGATGCACGGTGCAAGAACATCTTCTGCTTTATACTATCCTTTCAATATAGTTGCTTCCATCACGTTGTTTGGTAGTTTTTTTATCGCTAACCTTGTGCCGTTGCAAAGGCGCGATTGGTCGATATTTCGCAACATTATAATTGCCGATCCAACCTTTAATTGAAGATTGTGAGATGACAATCCTAGCAAATCCAGCGAGTTTAAAAACTCCGGTGGATCGTCTTGGTTAGCTGCCGAATCAGCTGATTCGCCTGCAATTTGTTCTTGAATTTTGAAATTTAATTCATTTACATCAATATTTTTGGCTGCCAATATAGCTTGTTAATTAACAGAGAGATATTTCTATGTTCATATAAATATATTAAAAATTAAATTATCAAAAACCACACAAAATGTCATGACATAGATCATTGTTTTTTCTACAAACTTCGTTGCCTACTCGATTAAAAAAGAAAAAGGCTGTTTTCAGGGTTTTCCCAGCAATTATTCGATTTTTTCTCGCCGTAAGAACCATCCTTGGACTTGAACGAATATTTTAAATAAAGAATTGGCCAAATTGGTCCAGGCGTTGTTGAGTTATGCGCTTACCAACACATTTTGCGGTCCATTTTTATACATAAGATTTGTCTAATTATTTTTTCCAATCCATAGTAAATAATTACTTAAAATATCATCTTTTTATAAGATCGTTTTTTCTATTTAATCGACATAACATTTTTTCAATTCGGCTAAAGTTGATTTCAATCGTTAGTTCGTAATTCTAAATTTATCATAATCACTAATCTTCGATTCATTGAATTTTCCTGAAAATTCATGTAAGAATCACCAGACATCTACTGTTTGCAATTTTATTACAAAAAATCATTACGCAAAGTTTAAAATTTGTTACCAAATGTGTCCATATTAAAATTAAATCGTGTTCTCAAATATTTTAACTTAAAGCATCATTTAAATTTGATACGACTGCTTTCCATCATATATCGTATCATCATACGAGGTCTCTTTGAGTAACAAATATGTGGGAGCACATATCAATTGCTTAAAGTCAGATCAGATGTACTCGACAGAAAAAAGGCAGGATAAAAATGATTTAGGGGAGACTATTGTCATTTTGGGAAAAGCTTTTTGTTCTTATCGGAATTTGCCCACGAATGAGAGAAGCCGTTTATAATGATATAAAATATTCCATATCTGAGTAAGGCTTCTCAAATTTTTGAAGAATATTATTTAGAATTTTAAATCTACAACTAATTACAATTATAGGTAAAACTATAAGGGCATCGAAAGGAAAACTTTAGTTTTGAATTAGATTAAATAATTATAAAAGTCGGTATATCAAATAAATTATTTCTACGATAAATCATATATATATATATATATATATATATATATATATATATATTAACTAAACTGTTCATATTCTATCTATTATATCCTATTTACTAAACCGATGAAAATGTTACTATTCAATCTATTTCATCATGCATTAATCACATTGGATTCCGATTCGAGTTATACAGAAAGTTAAATGAAATATATATGTAAACCAATTTATCAATCAATTTCAGATGAAAAATATTAGTGATTGTAGGTAATTCTTTGTACTTAAATTGAATAATTGAATATTCCGAAATAATGATTGATCATTTCCAACTACTGATGCAAATCCCGATTGCAATAAATTATTGAATGCAGTGCAGATTAAATATTTTATGAAATGGTAAGCTGATAGAATAAAACTAGTAGAATAAAACCTATTGTAGAAAAATTATGTTTAAATTGTACGACGGCTCGATATTCATGTTTATTATAAAGTGAATTGGAAAGATAGTAAGTAGGATTTTGCAGTCATAAATAATCATGTAAAACAGACGTACATCTCAATCCATAATGTATAAGAGAAATTAAAAAGTGAATAAGATTTTCTCGGAATTATTTATTTCAATTTTCCTTTCACGTGCAACTTTCCGAGTATTTGGTGAATTTATATTGAATATATTTATATTACAAAAGTTAATAACTATGCAATTTGTATTATAATTTTTTGAACATTCACATTTGAATCAATCTCATATATCTAATACATCTTGGGCTAAAATCATATTGTCGCTAATATCAGAACTTCTCAGATAAAATATTCAAAGTGTTATTTCATCTATTATATTCATTTTATTTATCTATCTATTATGTCATCTATTGTATTAATCTTATTTAAATAAAATTTTACTAAACTTTGTGAGTAATTAGATGTCTCTCAAAAATTTAATTTATACAATTTTATCTAGACTCGATTAGTCGAGCTTTAAAAAATTACAGTTGAGCCCAACATATCCGTAAAATATAAGATAATAGTTTGTCATTTATTTTAATATTTTTCTCGGTTTATCTGCTAAATTGCATTTTATGTAATTAGTAATAAAAATAGTATATTTTTAGGACATGGCAAAATAGTTTTTTTTATTCTCTATTTCATTTAAAACTGCCCAGTTAAGGACATTTATTAAATTTGGGGAATTTACAATTGTCAGGGACATTGTATACTAAATAGGCATGTTGGAAAAACAACTCAATAGTTGTTTTCTTATTCGTTATAATATTAACAATATTCTATTAATAATGACAATCTTAACTATTTACTTTTAAATAATTTCTTATAAATAATGACTAAGTTATTTTAGTCTTTATCGGAAAAATTGATGACTTAAATCCAGTAGCGCTTTTCTTTTCAACCTTCTTTGATAGTTCCCTATTATTAAGGAGTTTGCTAGTAAATTTGGGTGTCTGCTTTTTAAATATATAAATATGAAAGATCTAATTTAATAATAATTTAAGGCATTTGCTAGTAAACTTAAGTGAGTGTAATAACATATCACCATAATCACTCAGAACTCAAAGTAAAACATATTGATTTAATTCTAATAATATTTGGTAATCCATATATATATTCTTTAGTCCTAAAATAGCTTAGGCTTCGGATATGAATTAATTATAACCCTGCCTATAGAAAACGTTTCATTGTACTCGGATCAAAACATTATAACATATCCTTAAGTCAATCAATTGTGACAAACAATATATTAGTTCCTCCTTAAATTAATTAGATTCTCGTTTTTATGCTATGAAACTAGAAGCAACTACAAGTTCGAGCTGGTGCCTATATATCCGTATATTATGTTCATTGTTAGAGGACGATGCTAATGATTTATTTAATACATTATAAATGTTTCCAAGTCATTGAGTGATGAGGGGCGATGTGATTGAATGGTTCATCAATAATATCGTCATAGTCCCGAAACTATGACAGCGCACTCGGACTTTATGCCTCGTATCTTGATTTATTGATATCAGAGTGCGATTACTCGTGCATTACATTTTGTGTGATGTAGGATTCATGTATATACAGTAAATTGTTGCGATTTTGTACTCATAAGATCCGAAAATAATACTCTTGCCAATACTCCATTAATTTACGCTATGAATATTTGTATTAAACCGAGAAGTAATTGCAACTACTGAACAATTCTAGGAGGTTGAAATTACCAATAAATATTAACCTAACTTTATTCTATAATAATTCTCAAATATACTAATAATATTTTTTTTTTCTATTTAATACTATTTTTTGTTTCTATTTATTTCTTATATTTTTCCGTAAAACCACTTGTTATGTGGTCCAACTATCGCGGTCGGTCTATTTGACCGATAGAGTATAATGTTTGGAGAATTGTTTCAGTCAAAATATAGGTGCAGATTTATACTGAATATACCAAATAAACCAGACAAAGTCAGAATAAAGTTCTCGATGGTGTGTAAAGTCAATACTAAATAATATATAATATATTAGTTATCCTATTTGGGAAATGACAAGAGGAAACGACCATTGTTCAATTATTCATTTGTATAGTTTGTTTGTTTTAAAACTGATAAATTAATTTACAGATTTTGAAGCAATTTGTGTAAATCAAATTTCATTACTTTCATAAGTGTATACAAGATCATTACTGTCATAGTGTACAAAAAAAAAAACGATTATTATTCAATAGAAATAGGAAAAATCATCGAAAACTTGTAAATTTTGTATTGTGTACTTTGTTTGGTAAAAATGCGACAGATTAGATGTCTTAGAAATATAACATGAAGTCGGAAATTTACAGATGACAATGATGACATATGGATATATTTCAACATTTTGAACCTAGCTGGATATATGTGTAAATTGTGTATAGAGAAAGAACGAGTAAAAAGCATTTTTAGGAACAAATTTTTATTTCAGTTAATTTTTTAACTTGACGATGTATATTCAAAATCTCAAGAAATAAAGTTTTGATTAACACTGTCCACAAATTCGGCATTGTATGAATGGAAAACTGATGAATGTGTGTCAAATGTGTACATTTCATTCTAAAATAATTTTGGTAACAATATAAGAAAGCCGAATAAAGTATATTATGTGCGCATATGTTTTAATGTATAAATAATTAATTTTATTTTATTTTTTTTATGATTTCTTTTAGAAATTAAATAGAATAAAATTATAATAAATATAAATAATAAATAATAAATAAATAAAATAAATAGCTATTTAATTGTAGGTCAATTTGACGTAAAATGTACTTGAAAATCCTACCGATAAAGTAGGATTACTGTTGATGAAAGCAAAAAAATCAAATTAAATATTAAAATGTGTAATTGAATTATCTCAATACCGATATAGCCGATATGAAAGAGGTACAAAATAATAGTCAACTGTTTTTCGTACGATTAGGTCTTTCCATTCTATTCTATTAATTCATTTTTTAGGTATCCAAAATTCAATAATTTTGAGGTTCAGATTCAATGATAATAGTGGAAACTTACTCCATAATCATATATGAAGATAAGTGGAATTGTCAGCAAGTTAGTTGAGAAGTACTCAAGTTCCATCATTTACCATCAAAGCACTAGATATTTGCGAACAGCCTGTCTATTATATACTAATTACAAACGTGTTTAATATATATCCATTTCAATCACATTAGCTTCACATAACCGTGAATGATAATTTTTGAACAATAATTTGAGCATTAACATAAAGAAGTCTTGCAAAATATCGTTAGTCGATCATAAAATTTATGAAAAGTTGTGTGAAAGCTTATTGTAAAAAGTGTATTTTATTTTTTATTAGAACGTCACGTTACATGGAAATGCACTTTATTCAGTATAATAATTCATTCATGGATATATTATGATTTGCTAGATAATCTATTAACTATTTAAAACCTATACAAAACTGTATAGAAAAAAATGATGCAAAGTGTAGAAGTGAGAAAAGTGAACAGAAAACGTCAAATTTGACAAAAAAAGAATAAAAAAAAACTATTCTTCAAATATTAAATATCGTGCTAAATAAATACAAACATTTTAAATATATATCAAATTAAAGGTAATAAAATAAAATACAATGGTTATAATTATAATAGAGACAGGCAACATAAAAGGAAATCAGTAGAATAATAGTTAAATATTTTAATGCATTATGTTTTACTCAAGTCATTTTAGATATATTTTAGTAGCAATTTTTAGTGTAAAAATATTTTAAATCAACAATTTTGGAAATTTGGTTTTAAGTATAATAGTGCAAAATTATATATGGAGATATTGCATTTAATTTAATATATTTTCATATTCAAGTTCAATATTTAATTATTTCATTTATTCATTTATTTATTATAGTACAATACATTGATGTAAGTAGATTCATTATGATAATGTGAAGCGCATCTTTTAAAGATTATTAGCAGATGCTTGACAAATTAATCAGGTTTTCGATAATTTAGTTTATTTTTCATACTCTAGTTGTATTTTATCATTTTTAAATTAATAATTATTATATTATATTATACTAAATCTAATAGAATATCTTGAATAACTCCAAAGGATCATGAACTATCGCACAATATAATTGTTCTATATCGAAAAAACCCTTTTCAAACGTTTGATTTCATTATTGTAACTTATGAGGATGCACATGGATTTAACACTTTAATCGCCATGTCAGTCATAAGTGTTTGACGCCATCAAGTACTACATGAGACATGTCGGACATAAATGTAAATCAAATGCTATTTCGTAAAAAGTTCGTCAAGAAAAAAAATTAATATAGAGCCATATCAGACATATATATGTAAAAAAAATAGTTTTTTCCAGAAATACTGTCAAAAAAAAATTTTTGTTGATACATTAAGTTTTTTGACACTTTTTTTTGATAAGAGTTATTAGATGAAATATGTCGACTGTATATCAATAAATTAATAAAACATGGTTGTAATATTATGATGTACAATATGACGCACCCCTTCTAAGAAAAGTCTGATGTACATGCATAGTACCTACTTAAAAATTTGTAGGTTTATGCAAATAATAAATGAAATTCAGTTGTTTGTTATCAGATACACGTCCTTTGCTACATTTTGCAAAAAATGATTTAATTCAGATTTCGATACCTAAAACGGTGGTCATTTCCTATTACCTCTGGGCTATTATGTATTATTCTAGCGAATAATCTCCATAATTTGTCAGTAAATGCAAAACCGTATCGTAACTCTCGTTTATTCTCCAAATCTTGGATTCGTGTCTGAAACCATATCACGCCCGATGCCAAATACACTACATTCACGTACGCCTCTCACACAACGTATTGTAATCCACTCAGCTCATTTCATACAGAGGAACATCTTCAAGTTTATTATTACTTCCACGGACACCAAACACATAATAATTCACATAATGCGTCCACTATATCATAACAAAACCGCTCACACATTTCGCTAAATAACGGCGACACTTGTACTCAAGTCGAGGACAAAAGAAAGCACAATATTCTAAAATAGCACCCAAGAAGTTGTGTAGGATTCACCATGGACGTGTACTACACAAAGGACATGAATGAATAAAGGACAAATGATGGCAATAATAGGGAAGAATAGGTTCCTGTTTTCTATTACCAAGTTCCGCTCGTCATCTTGTCAGGATTGCTCCACCGCGGTGAGAGGTGGTGATCAAATTAAGAAAATAGTTGTTCTAGTTGATGACTAAGTATTGTTGATATTAATGATATAAAAGTTATGTATTGCGTAATATATTTTCATATTTCATAGATTTATATATTTATATTATTTAGAAATTTTGTAAAGAAACTTCAGAATCAGTAAATTTACGAACGTAGCTATTAACTTACCAAACCCTATGATAATTTAATAGTAATCGGCCGAAAATCGAGAACGAACATTTTTGTAAACCTTCACGATTCAAAGGTTTCTAACATTTTGGCATACCTCAGAAAATGTGTGTGTGTCTTTTGTGTGTCCGTAATTTTTTGTCCACGTTTCTGGGCGCACGGATCAACCGATTTAAATGGTTCAAAAAACATTCGATTCCTATTGATAGGATGATGTGCTGATTAGTGTTTTGCAAAGGCAGGTCCAGCCATTTCAAAGATACAAGGATAAAAGTACAAAAAATGGCAGCTTTTGAGAGAACTGAGCATCCGATTCGAATGATTCAAAAAACTTTCTGCTTGTGTTGACAAAACAATTCTGGCTTAAGTTCTAAAGCTCACTTATATATTTTAAATTATTTAAATAGATAATTTTATTTTTGATTTTCAGTTTAGATAATTATTATAAATATTAGGCAATGTTACAGTATGTAACTACATTAATCTAATTTATTTGAAAACAATATCCCGCGAACATTTTGTTACAGACATACAAAACACGCAATTGGCCTTGAGGAACGATGCCATACACCACTAGTTTACTCATTGTGAATAAATTAAGAGAGTAGTTGTAGGATGACCAAATATTGTCCCTGTTAATAATATGGTACTGATGTATTTCGTAATGAAAATTTGTAGATATTTATGGATATTATATTTATGAACAACAATACAAGTTAATTTTTTTTATAAAACTTGAGAATCAATAAATTTATAATTGCAATTGTTTATAGTTCGCTCATTGTGATCAAATTAATAAAATAGTTGTTTTAGAATGAGTAAGTGTTATCCCTAATAATGATATGACAGATGTAGCGCATAGTTTATTTTAATAATTTATAGATTTATATAAAGATGTGTTTGAAAACGACAAAATAACGCAGCAATTTTACGAAGAAACTACAGAATCAGAAAATTTTTAATAGTAAAGATTTTTAGGCTGTTCAGGTTGCAAAAAATAAAGAATATCCTTTTGATTAGTTTACTTTCAGATTTATGCTTATTATGTGGCTCAATAGTAAAATCTTTGACCTTGCAAACACATAGCTACAGGTTACATTACTGAACTGTACAGTCTGATATCAAGCTATAGTGATATCAGTTTTGACTTGAAAAGATCTAGATATAATTTGAAGTGGAAATAGATTTCAATTTAATTAAGGCTTCCTATAGACTTATATAAAGTCAAATTTCAAAAGCAGGTAGTCTTTCAAAGTATACAACTTATATCACATCAACATTAGAAATAACTAATAATAATTTGATAAAAAACTAACTGATTTGCTTTTTAATAAAGCTTGGTATATAACAGTTTTGATTATTGTTCATACTAGGTGTACGTGATACTTTTGCTTAAAGCAATTTGCAAAAATTCTCGATATTTGTATGTTATAAACACCATAATAATTTTTCAATTTAATTAATAAATAATAATAATAAATAATATAATAATAGTACAAAAAAAATAATTTTTAAAATGGATCAAATTTATGTCTAAGGCATCGCCAAAAAAATGTACTATTTTACTAATTATTAATAAATAACCGTTTAGAGAGATCGTCCTGCATAACGATCTTCAATCCTTATCAAGTTTCATCAAATGACCTTCAAAGTTGAAGAATCGGTGCATCCGTTTTTGAGGTCAAATTTTGCTCACTACTTTTTTTTCTATATTATTTCAATTATAATTTCCTTATCGTACCAGCTCTGTATATCATAGGGCCATTTTAACTCTGATTGTTATAATTAAATGTAATAAAAAAATTAAAAAAATTGCTCACATGCACATACTCTTGCTGTCAAACAACTCATCAATAGTTGACATTACTCAACCTTTTGGCATAAGGAGATTGAACTTAAACTTAGTCTTAGATTAGCTCTAATGTAATATTATCATATTAATTGCTGAACTGAGAAGATCTCATTGGAGTTCTTCTTAGACATCGCTCTTAAATATTGTCAATTTAGCTCATAGGAATCTATGTATTTCTGATCGATGATTAAAACATAGTTTAATAAAATGCAAAAAGAATTTTCTGGCTAGACCTAAAACTTCTGCTTCACGAACTGAGAAAATACGTTGCAATTTTAATAAAATATTACATGCATATATCATTATTTTCATTATTTACTTTAAACCAAAATATCAAATTGCGTATATAATATAAGAACAATGTACCAATGGGCAATTGGGCCAATTATTATTCGGCGCGCCGTGTGTCTTTCCCATGAAATACATGTGTAGCAGAGGCCAAGAGAACAGCAAATATACATTTTTTCTACCGGTACATATGACTATATGAATTATTACAAATTTATTCATGTCGCGAGGCCATTCCGAATATTTTATGGCGCCAAAAAGGAAAATTCGGCTTCGGTCATGTGACACATTAGCTTGGCTCGCGACGGAAAAAATACGCGACCGCGAAAGTTAAATTTATGTCCGAGATTTGGAACGAACTGCCGGAGGATTGGTGAGAGATATAAAATATAATTTGTCGATAGTAGATGATGAAAAGCAATTAATATATAATTGATCAATTTTTGCTATGATGAAATTGCTAATGAAAGTACAGGTTTGTAATTCTTACTTGCGGAAAAAGTAGTACAATGAGGAGTTAGTCCATTTTACTAATATTACTTGATACACAATTTGATAAAATTGCGATTTCATGTAATTATTATTAAAAATTCTTGATAATCATTTTGAATAAAAGAATAGAGATTTTTAACCATTCATCATTTTGAATAACAGAATATAGATTTTTAACCACTGCCACCATTTTCTCCTCAGACAAAGATTTTTGCAGAAAACAAAGAATACCTGTTGACAACATGGATTTTTGAATTTTCAAGATCATGTTCTTTAAGGTGTATCACGGTTATCATATGGATATAGTATAATAAGCGAACAAAACATTAAAATAATTAAAACAATTAAAATTTCACATTTTTAGATAACTAATAAATAATTGATTATGATATATTATTATGTTAGAGTATTAAAAGTAGTCCGACAAAACTTTATAAAAGTCCAGCATAAAATTTGATAAATCAGATTTATCTACAGGACATTAAAAATTATTTTAATGAAATACTTTTACTTTACTAATGAGCAAAAATATTTTCTATTTTATATTCTGTAGCAATTTATTTCATTTTATTTATTTTACATCCACTGCGTCATTGGATGTAAATCCCAAATTTATTTTTTGTGCTTTAATAACAATATATTTAATGTCTACCGGAGAAAGGTGTTTAACTAAATAATATAATAAATGTAATAATATAATTCATTCCCACATTTAGAAATTTATTTCAAAATTTTTATTTAAGAGAGTATTTTGTTCTATAGGTATTAATTTTATGCAATTTTTGAGATGGTTATAAATGGCAGAGAATATCTTTTCTATATTCTTTGCAAGTTATTAATAAATGTTTTGAGAATTTATTAGAACAAAATAAAAATTTGAAATATTCATAAAGTTGTAATTTTAAGATATGATGAAGTGAGTGTCTCAAAAAAGTGACATCTGCCATAGCCATGATTCAGACGTTTAAATAATCTGAAGAACAATATATGTGTATAGAATTAATCTAAATAAACTTGCTATTGTATTAACTAAAAACAAGTTAGAAAAATGTTTAACAAATTAACGACTGTCTGAAAAAAAATCACAACTTTTGATATTCTCGATTTTTTTTTTAAAAAATAGTTCAAATCGTTTTTTGAACACATGAATGAGTTAATAATAAAGAGCTGTTTATAAATAAGAATGTAAAAATTTCAACTAAATCGGTCCAGTAGATGTCGAGAAATCGTGGGTATCGAAGGACTGTTTCGAGAAAAATTAGTTTAAAGATTCGCGAATAAAGAGAACGGTGAAATGGACCTTAAAATAATTTAAATATTTAAAAATGCTCTTACATACGTGTTTTTGAATAGTTGAACTTTGAAAATAACCTAACAAACTAGACCGATTTCTTAAAAATTCAAGAGCAGAACATCCCATTTACACTTTTTGATATAAATTCGTACCGCATACTTCTGTCATATTTTTTTTGTTCTTTTGGAAATGGCAAAATGATTAGTTATTAGATTATACTCATAATTATACTTTATAAAGATCGTAATAATAATCTAAAAAATTATTAATAATACTTTTCAATTAATTAAGCGAAATTATTTAAATTTAATAAAATCTGAATTATAATGGGACTAATAATCATTTTCAACATTGAACAATAAATTCAATTAAAATTTGTATCATTAATTATATTTATAATAGGCTTCTATAATATTGCTAATCGTACATAACAGAAACAAGTAATGATTAACTAATAACAATTTTCAATTTGTATATCAATTAGTTGAATCACAAAAATAAATGAATATAATATTTTATCCTCAATGAAAGCTCAATAAATAGAAAGTTCATACTAATATATTGTCTAAGTTTCTACTATTATATTATCCAAGTTTATTTTTTATAAATTTTAATTATTTATTGATTGATTTTTATTAAATCAATCATTTATTTGTAAAAATTTATAATAGCAAAAATAAAGAACTTTATATTATTATTATTCAATATCAAAAATTATTATATAAT
The DNA here is from genome assembly GCF_003426905.1 of Ctenocephalides felis. Classification (NCBI taxonomy): domain Eukaryota; kingdom Metazoa; phylum Arthropoda; class Insecta; order Siphonaptera; family Pulicidae; genus Ctenocephalides; species Ctenocephalides felis. Next base: position 28,512,742 of record NW_020537646.1, read on the forward strand.
ATGTAATAAATTTTATACGTATAATATACCAGAAATAAACCTATTAGCAAAAAAAACGCTAGAAGAAAAGTGGACAGAAAGCCGTACTAACCGACAGCCAAATTAACTAGCTGAGATGTAGACATACACGAAAAAAACATATAGGCATAAATGTATATAATCTTAACAGAGAGACGTCCTAAATAACCAAAATTTTTTTTATAAATTCAAAAAATAGTGATTCGTATATAAATTTTAATATTCTCCTTATCAACTTTGATCGCTTAAATTCTCTTCACACATCGCCCATAATTTACTACTAACCCTTTTACAACTCATATAAAACCATTTTCCATACATTTGTAACCTATAAAACGACAACATATTATTTTTACAACTGGGACACTTCTCCGTCTAGAGCAATAAAATTGTGAATTATTGCGTAAACCGTTTCTGATTTTACCAACTTTATATTTTATGAATTTCATTTGCAATAAAAATTTATGTAACTGAATCATTTTGAGATAAAACTTCAATAATTTTACGTACCATTTTCACTCTTCACTCCTTTTCGAATTAGAAATAGGACCAAGATTGAGACTAGTAATGTGTACATGATTGACATGGTTTTAAAGGGTTGAAATCCAATGAATTATTAACTGAACTTTTGGGATAACACTATACAAAGTTTATAATAGCACATTATTTATATTACACTAATAACACGTTATTTTATTTTTTTAATTAATGAAAATTAGGGCATTCAATAGTACAAATTAATACACAAACATTTTTTAAAAATAATTTATATTATTTTTAAATGAATTAATAACATGAAAACAACTGTTTATATTATTAGCTAGTATATTCCTAAATATCAACATAAGTTTTTTTTATCAATTAAAATTTTCGTAATATTTTTTTTATCAAATAGTACAGAACCACGTCCGAACAAAACGACAGTTGCGTTTACACTGATGTTAAAATGATAGTCTCATCATTTGAAAAGCTTGGTTAAAGCAAGAAGGGTGGAAATACTCGACTTCTCTCTCGGTGGATGAATTTTGGGGCATGCGCGCCCAAGTTTTTGTTTTAATACTAGACTGAAAATTTCACTTGTATATGTATCTACATATATATTTATATATGTGTCCGCATACATTAATTAATTAGCCAGAGTCTAATTGATTACTAAAATCCGCGTGTATATAAATAAAATCTGCGGAGCGTGTAGGTGCGTCGGTTGCAATGATTTCGATTTGACTCTGAGATTTAATTTGCAATTGAATTGCGGATCCGCAAGTTCAACCGGCGTTTTATTTGGTAGATAGTGGAACTTTAAATTATTTTATATACCAGGTGTGCAATGAGTTAATATTTATAGTTGTAATTCAAAACATAACATTACTTTTTAAAATAAATATTAAATTAAAAGTTATTAGTTTTTTTCTACACGCAAAACAATTATTGCTTTGAGATTTCACATAATATTTATTTTGTCTTTTGTTAACAAGTTTGTATATTTTTAAAATTACTTATTTATCCTTTTTAGTGACATTTAACTTTTCGAAAGAAAAGTTTGTTTTCAGGAAAAAATCCGAGACGCTAATTTTATGTTTTCTCGACGATTCAAGCCATTCTGAATCGAATGAGACCAAATTTGGAAAAAGTATGTATGTGTGTGTTAACAGATTTTTTATCGTAAATTGACGTTTTCTCAAAAACGGCTGGACAGATTTCAAAAATTTAAAAGCCATTCGATGCATCTCGATGAGGACTATCATTTGTCAATTCTGCGCTACGATCGACCAAACAGTTTTCTTGCAAATCGCTGAAGAGTGAAAAAAATTTCGGCCACGATTTGGCGATTTTTTTTTTGCCGGTAGATACCATAGTCTTCTAGATCACACTAAAATATTACGGCCCTACGACCACTCGTTTAACTTTGAAAATTCGTCAAAGTTTGCAAAAATCAGTATCGTTTTTTGGCATTTGTCAAAAATCGAACACGTGATCAATGGATGCCCCTTAAGTGTAAAGTGTTATAGTGACATAGGAAAAGTATATTGACCTTAAAAACTGTATAAAACTTCTGAAAATTAATTAATTATTAACGTCTGTTACGTTGCTAACTAATAAATGTTCTTAATTGGTATAGAAGGTATCGTTTAGAATTTAAATTCAAGACACGTTTCGGATTTTATTATAAAGATCAGTTGAAAAATGGTTAAAATTAGTTGTAGATATTTGTGAAACCTTGCTTAGTAAATAAACAAAAACGTCACATATATTATGTTATTACATAACTTTTAAATGTTACATATATTAACATTTTAAAGAGGCTTTCCCGTAGCTCAGAGTTAAGAGCTTTTGTCTCGCAACTCGAAGTTTCGGGTTCGATACCCACGATGGAAAGCTTGATATCAAGAAGCTAGACTTGAATATACATATTTCAATATATTAATATTACAAGTAAAATCTGTATTTCTTGCATTGCTGCATCAAATTAAAAATATATATTCAGTATTGAGATAATTGTAATAATGAAGATTATACCAAATAGACACTATATTTAAACACATATTTAAATATATTGAAATTACAAGTAAAAATAGTATTTCCCAATATTGCAACATAAATTAAAAATATATAATTAGTATTGAGGAAATTGTAGTAATGAAAATTATATTAAATAGGCCAACCTTTGGGTTGCAGCCGTCTAAAATGTTTGTTAAGAAATATTATCACTATAACTTGAAGGACTAAGTTCTGATATGTAACAAACAGAAATATATAAAAATAAAATATTTTCATAACAGATTTGAATGATAAATAGTCTTGTGGTATAATTCATTTAACATCTTCTTTTTAATGCATTTCATTAAGTAAATATTTATTGAATTTAAAACATTAATGTAATGAATAAATATTTTTCTAAACTCTAATGTATTGCAATTATACATGGTTTTCTTCATTATTTTTATAAATTGACATAATATTATAACTTTGTTATAAAATAAGTAAGCATAAATATTTTCGCAAATCTTTCCTGAACGCTAATTTCGAGGCAATTTGCAAAACAAAATAAAACAATATTGATTGAATATATAATTCCAATATTTAAGTATGAGATACCAAAGATCAGATTTAATCAAAGATCATTGATTTGAATTCATCAATAAAAATATAAGTTCTTTAAAGTCGAATCATGTAAGTTACAATTTTCTTCATAAGTTGGTAATCTAAATAACTCTAACCGGAATGATGAGAATGATCAACGCGATTTATGTGCTGTAAACTTTATATTACACATTTGTAAAATGAACAATTTATCGAAAACTCATTCTGGTCCAAAACTATGCTAAAGATTATGATGGCATCTAAATTTTATGATTAACGTGGAAGTTATTTTGTTATTTTATATATGCTTTATGATTACATGGAAATAAACTCACTGATAAGTTTGTTTTATTTAATAATCACAAATGTAATTAAAAAAATTAATTATAGAGTATTTTTAATCATATTACCTCCTTTTGATATCAATATTTTTTTATTATTTATTTTTGTTAATCATGACTTCAATGACATATTTACAAATTGTTCGGTACAAAAAACTTGATACAAAAAATAGAATAAATTCAATTTAGATCAAAATTGAGTTTATTGATATAAAGATGAGTACATGTAACAATTATTGTAAAATATTTACATACTACTATTTATGATGTAAATTATTTTATATTCCAAAAAATTGAGATACATAAAATATTTTAATACAAGTATTTGATAAAATTTGATTTAAGATTATTAAAATTTAGGTACTACTCCCTTATAGCCATTTTGTTTGAGTAAAGCAATAATGACATTGTAATTTTGTATTATTTTTATGAGAAAGTGATTTCCAAAAGCTTGTTAAAAATGATGTTGCAGATGTAAAATACAAAACTTAAAATATTGTGAGTTTGTAAAATGTGTAAAATAAATGTATTATCAATTTGACCAATATTGTATTAGATTGATTTTTAAACAATTAAAAAATAATTATACTGATCGAATGTATGTAATTATAAAAAAAAATTGAAAACTCCATATTATATGGTGCTATTTTTAGAATTAAGAATATACTATTATGGATCATGCAAACGATCATACTGATAATATCAAATAAAAACTAATATATAAAGGTTATATTGTCGTATAGCACTCAAATCAGAGCATAGAAATATGCTTTTTATTAATAACAGTCCCAGAACTCATTACACGACCTTTCTATTAAAAAAGTAATCTAAAATCAATTTGATATTTCCCGTAATCAAAATCGATGTATATAAAATGATACAAAAACATTACCCAAAAATGTGTTCAAAATTAAATAATTACAGGCATAGAATGTATTTTAACTTTTTTTTCAGTAATTAAATAACGGATTAGATCTAAGGACTCATAACTTGACTCTCTTGTAAATAAATATAGGAAGGTCATATTGTCATATCACACTCAAATCAGAGCATAAAAATATGCTTCCTATTAATAACGGTCTCGGAATTCATTACACGTCTTTTCTATTAAAAGAGTAATCTAAAATCAATTTGATATTTCCCGTAGTAAAAATCGACGATTATGTATAAAATGAGACAAAAATATACTGACACAATAAGCTAAGCTAATTAAATAACGGATTAGATCATTGCCTCAGAACTCAGAACTGGACTTTTTTGTAAATTAATATAGGCAAAGGTTATATTGTATATTGCAGAGCATATAAATATGTTTTTTATTAATAACCGTCTCAGAATTCATTACACGACTTTTCAATTAAAAGAGTAATCTAAAATCAATTCGATATTTCCCGTAATAAAAATCGGCTATTATGTATATAAATGATACGGAAATACACTGACGCATATTATCCAAAAATATGTTCCCAAATTAAACAATGCCAAGCATAGGATACATTGTATATGTATTTTTCATTGATAACAGGTAATTGGTTACTTCATTGTCTCAGTACTCATACCAGAACTTTGTTTCCCGAAATATACATGAACCACTTTGTGTACTTTTAAAAAAGTTAACAAAAATAGACTGACACGTCCAAAAATATACTATATCTATAAAAAAAATCACAACACCTTGAAAAAAGCATAGCAACCATATGTCTCTAGAAACATTTGCTGATTGATTGCCCATCGACAAAAGAAATATTATAACTAGCTGTAAGTGGAATTCTGTCTTGAGGCAATTATGGCATCGTGCCTTAAGGCAAATTGCTGGAACTTCCCGTACCGTAACGAAATGTTCGAGGAATACTGAATGTTTTCAAATAGATTATTATAAATATTGTAACATTGTGTAATATTTATAAGAATTATATAAACTGAATTGCAGAGTTGAAATTATTTGTAAAGTATATTAGAACTATAGTCAGAATTAAAAATTAAATCTGAAATATTTTCGATATACAAAAAACTAAAAAAAAAAAAAAAAAAAAAAAAAAAAAAAAAAAAAAAAAAAAAAAAATGGAACAAAATTTTTTTTTCCAAAATCAATTATTTTTTAAGACAAGCTGAAAGTTCTTTCAATCATTAAATCGGACGCTTAGTTCTCTCAAAAACTGCCATTTTTTACATATTTAGCTCCGTATCTTCAAAATGGCTGGGCCTGCCTTTGCCAAAAACTAATAAACACTTCTCCCAATCATTACTAATTGAATGTTTTTTACATCATTCAAATCGGATACTCCGTTCTCTCAAAAATTCGATTTCTATTTTCTGCACTCTTTGCTCCGTATCTCCGAAACGGCTGGACCTGCCTTTGCCAAAAACTAATCAGCTCTTTTCCCTATCAATAGGAATCGAATGTTTTTTGAACCATTCAAATCGGTTGATCCGTGCGCCCTGAAACGTGACTGGAAATTTGTATCCATACATACATACACACACACACACACACACACACACACACACACACACACACACACATCCATTTTTTCTGAGGTATGCCAAAACGTTCAGAAACCTTCAAAACGTTGAGAAATGTAAAAATTTTCAATTCCGATTTTCGGCCCATTACAATAACTTACCCTACGGGAAGTTAAAAACATCAATACAATAAGTGACACAGTCCATAAAACAGTCTCCCTCTGATACTCATCGATGCCGTAAAAATAATAACAGATCACAACGTACAACATATGAAAACACATGCAAGCCGTATAAATAAAAGATAACCCTTATCTTAAATAGATCATGCTACATTTGCCGAGGACCCACGCACGACGCCGTCCTTGTTCGACTCACACAACAAAGGCCGTGAGATGAGGAAGCATATAGGCATGTAGGGGAGAGGAGAGTAAAATGATATACATAGATATTAGAAGCATACGTTTGTTCGGGTTATAATTTATATTTGATGCAATAATATTACCGTGAAAGTGTATATATAATAGATTCTTTTCAACCGAATAAAAAATTTATTAACTAGTGCTAGTAACTAGTAATTAAAATATGCTACTAGTGGTGCATGGCATCGTTCCTTAAGGTCCTAAAATTTTTTGAAAACTTTGTAATTTTTTTTTAAATTTTGAAATTGTTTTTTTCGTTTTGATAGTTGGAATTCTGAGATCTTGATGTATTAACCAGTTGGGAACATATTTTGGAGCATTTACAATTTCTTTCAAAATTTTATTTTTGAACCTCTGTAGAATAGTTATGTTTGATTAACTAGCCGCACCCCATAGTTGTAGACCATATTGATTTAATTTTGTTTTGAAATTTTTTGAATTTTTTTTTTACAAAGCAATCATGCTGCGTGCTTGTTTTAGAGAAGAAGTATCAAAGCGCGTTATCCTTTGAAACATAAAGCAAATTAAATTTTATTTTTGATATATTTTATGCGATTACTATAACTTACCCTAAAGTTAAAAATCTCATCGTTTACAAAAAATATAAAAATATCATGATATATTGTTAACTTCCCGTAGGGTAAGTTATTGTAATAGGCCGAAAATCGGAATTGAAAATTTTTACATTTCTCGACGTTTTGAAGGTTTCTGAACATTTTGGCATACCTCAGAAAAAATGGATGTGTGTGTGTGTGTATGTGTGTGTGTGTGTGTATGTATGTGTGGATACAAATTTCTAGTCACGTTTTAGGGCGCACGGATCAACCGATTTGAATGGTTCAAAAAACATTCGATTCCTATTGATAGGGAAAAGAGCTGATTAGTTTTTGGCAAAGGCAGGTCCAGCCGTTTCGGAGATACGGGGCAAAGAGTGCGGAAAATAGAAATCGAATTTTTGAGAGAACGGAGTATCCGATTTGAATGATCTAAAAAACATTCAATTAGTAATGATTGGGAGAAGTGTTTATTAGTTTTTGGCAAAGGCAGGCCCAGCCATTTCGAAGATACGGAGCTAAATATGTAAAAAATGGCAGTTTTTGAGAGAACTAAGCGTCCGATTTGAATGATTCAAAAAACTTTCTGCTTGTCTTAACAAAATAATTGATTTTGAAAAAAAAATTTTTTGTTCGATTTTTTTTTTTTTTTTAGTTTTTTGTTGAAACAAATAATTTCAACATTGCAATTCAGTTTATATAATTCTTATAAATATTAGACAATGTTACAATATTTATAATAATCTATTTGAAAACATTCAGTATTCCTCGAACATTTCGTTACGGTACGGGAAGTTCCAGCAATTTGCCTTAAGGCACGATGCCACCCACCCCACTAGTTTCATTTTCATCTGAAAAGCTGACTTGATCCATACAATACCTCAATTAGTCGTGAATGCCATTCACATAATCAACATTGAAAGAATAAAAATAAACAATAATATGTATCAATGATTATTATCAATTATTTTAATTATTTTCAAATAATTACTATAAAAACTGTAAATTTTATCAATCCCATTTTATAGATCCAATATAAGTGCTGATATTTAAGGCGACGATCTTCATATATATTTACAAAAAACGTGAAAAAATAAAATAAACAAATTAACTAAGGGAAAAACTGACCAAGGCTTGTTGGAATAAATTTTATCTGATAATCTAATATCATATTTCTAAGAATTATATTTGTAATAATACAGATAAAATAGGAATATAATAGATTCAAGCTAAGTTACAATTATTTATTTATACAAGTAGATCAGCATGTATTCCTATCAATAATAATCACTCTAATCGGATGCTCATAGCGCTCGAAAACTGCTATTTTTATACTTTTTGCTCTGTAACTCCGAAGCAGCTTGACTGTCTTTGCCAAAAACTATTTAGCGCGTGTCCACCTAATATTGACTTTTATTCCGCAGATAAAATATATAAACAATTCAAAACTGAATTTTAAGAAAAGATAAAATTAATTATTAATTGCAATGACAATGATATTTAACAAAGAGTTTTTACATTCTTCTTATATTAATTTTTTTAGTTATTCCATACAATACACGGTATTTCATGGATTATGTTAGCTCTTCAATAAAAAAAATCCATTTTAATTTAATACTATATGGAACAAACTAGATGTATAATAAAATTATACACTTCCTACCTGATTTAAAATTTTCTACGTGATCTAGTAAGAATAATAGAGATCCAGCAATATTTAACATATGCTTTTATTCAATATTCAATAACGTTTTTTACCAGTTCATTTTACCAGATTCTCCGCTATATTTATACAGGAGCATTTATTTTTAGGGTTATGTCTATATATATAAACATGCGTCGTTTATTAAAAGCACACTTTTCATTTTGATGCATCCCTTTTTTATGAAAGAACTTTTTTTATGAAACAAAGTCGTATTCTACACGCCGTCTGAATGCGTGTTAGCGACGCTTGTTTATTTTTAAATTTAATAATATGTTTATGATCTGAGAGATATAATATACTGGGTAAATCCATTTAAACAGAATAATATATAATTAACTGTGAAAAAATCTTATCTTATAAATAGAAATGGTAAGGTTCGTTTGAAGAATGCGAAACATTTTGCATGATAAAAACCATTTGTGCGGCACAAATATTAATGCTATGTTATCGAAATTTTAAAGACAACGCAAAAAATAACACCAGTTATAAATATTAGATATAATTTAATTTTAGTTATAAATAACATGTGCTAAAAGGATCACTGATGTCACAATTTTTTTTTTAAATTGAACAGTATTAAAACAAAAACCTTTGAAGTAATCTGTGTATTAATATCCACAAACAAAATTGCTACACGGATATGAAACGATAAACCCATTCAAAAAAAAAAGAAACCCTTTTTACCTATCAAAATGAGTAAAAATCTGCCTTAAACACTCATTAGTGATCAAGAATCAAAATTACTTGTATATTCACTAATATTACATTAGGAAATAAATCGAGTTATAAATGTTTATATTTGTAAGTACGTACGAAGACTAAAATTAGGAAAAATCCCTTTGTCTGTGTGTCATCTGCAATTTACAATTACAAACAAAGGATTACAGATGTTACAATCGGCTTTAGGTAAATAAATTCATAATTTTTTTTTCAGTTTTAATACGTACTCTTTAGTAATATTGTAAAAATAAATGAAAAAATGCAAAAAACAACATATGCCAACAATAAGTTTGGCATTGAAAACATTTTGACTGATGAAAACTGTCACCTGCCAGAAAATCCAATTCATTTGAAATTTGAATTGACGTTAAATTATGAGCCTAGATAATATTAGAATATAATTGATATATTCATGATTATGAACAAGAAAAATGTGATGTCTACATTATTATTGCCAAAAAGCAGCTGAAATGTGCCAGAAATTAAAATAATATAAGATACAGTATATGTGTTTTGCAGATGCAATTATATAATTCAGATTGACAGATGATGTAATATAAATGTAGTTAAAATTTTTATTTGAAGGCTGTGATATATGTTGAAATCAAAGCCGGTCAAAAATATGCCAAAATTATTATTACCAAAATGCAACTAAAGTATGCTGTATGTGGCTTGCTTGGAGATAGAAACCCAAACAATGTATTAAGGTCTGGCAAGGGATATTGCACATCCCTTGGAGTTGACGAAAATTGATATATTAAAAATAAATTTGTTTCAAAAATGTAATATAAAAATTTTTACGTACAATTTTAATGAACATATTTTGATGTTTGTCTGTTTGAAATTCAAGTATAATGTAAAATGATGTAAAACTGAAATTCAAGTATAGAAATTGAGGCTCATGATTTTATTTAGTGCAGTTCTGCATTCAACTTCACTCACATTAATGTTCATAGATTTTGATATAGACTGTAGTGTAAATAACATTATTGATTATTTTTAACTAAATTGCGAACAGTAGAATAGAATTTTAAAACTTTGAAACTTTTGAATTGTAGACATGGTACAAAACGAAGGCCAACGTCTATCGGGTGAGCTAGTATATATATATATATATATATATATATATATATATATATATATACACGAGCATATACCTTTATAATTGAAATATCTATATATATCCTACGAAACTCGAGTCGATCCATTAATTGCAATCACGAATGATTCATTTGTTTATAAATGATACAGAAATCCTCCTGCAAATACGATTTGTACGTTAGTCCGTGGCAGCATTAAGTGCAATATCGAAATATTGTTGTTAATATTGACCATTCGGGCTCGCGATTTGTGAATTTGTGCGTACATATTAATTAAATAGTGCGTATAAAGCATATATTATTATATCCATTTGCCGGTTTGATTTTACAAACAATATTGATACATAAAGCTCGCCTATTACCCATGTGCTTTGTTAGAATCATGAATAATTTATGAAGGATATAATGCTCGGACTATGGATATTTACGATGTGCTCATAAATTTGCCGAGATGCTGCGATGATTTTCGAGATGATTTTTTGTGATTGAATAACGTAATAGAATGAAAAATGTTTAGGAATTTTCTACGTTGCCAAATGAAAAGCAAAACCTGTAAGTTTAAGATGCATCATAACGAAAAGAAATGCAATGACGTTGCTACGCTGGTTTTCGAAACTGTGTTACTAAGATGATTAATTAAAAATAATGTGGCAAAAAATTTCGAAAATTGTTTCAAATTTATTATACTCTAATAAAATGAGCTTATGAAAATTATATTACATTATATCTTATCCTAAAGATCGCACGTATATTTTCGTGTAAATAAAACTTTATCGTTAAATTGTATTAGTTTTCATTGTGTTATACAATAGATTATTGTTAATTCTATTTGTAATAATAAAATAAACAAAATGTATTTTTTCTATTACTATTCTATTTTTAATAAGCATTGTATTTTTACTTTTCATTTTTAATCCAATTTATTTTAGTTCCACTGTATGAATGCTAAAACTATAGCAGAAACGTATGAATTTCAGAATAAATTTTGAAAAAAAATCGACTTTTTATTGACTGTATAACCTACGATTACAGTCTGTTAATAGTAAAATATCACATTTTCGTGCACTTAATACTGCTATAATTACAACTATTTCAAAAATACAGTTCGTCTCGAATTCATAAGTGCAAGTTTAAATTATTATCATTTTTGGATAAAAATAACGAGTAATGGCATAAAATTAAGTATTTTGTTGCAATAGAAGGTATACTTCTAACAAATAAGAGGGAGAAAACACTGATAAAAATAACGACTGTCAGCATTTTGATTTGAAATCAATAG